>NW_015374186.1:369451-456801 GCF_001272555.1 Dufourea novaeangliae | reverse complement strand
GATCATGACCCTAAGCACACCGCCTATATTGTTCGACAATGGATAGTTTTCAGCACACCTCATACGTTACCCACTCCACCACAGTCACCGGATTTAAATCCTATCGAGCATATTTGGAACGAATTAGCTCGAAGATTAAAAAAACACCATATTGTGAATAAACAACAGTTAAAACAAGCAATTTTAGAAGAATGGCATAAAATAGGGTCAGTGATAACGAAAAAATTAGTGAATTCAATGCCTAATCGATTAAAAGAAGTTATTAGAAGAAAAGGTTTAAATACCAAATATTAGATCTTACAATATAATAAATTATATTTAAAAAACGTAGGTGTGCCAATACTTTTGTTCCGCTGAAAACGAGCCACGATGTGGTTTTTCTTTTTTTTCTTTGTTACAGGTCTATTTAACTTTTATGACTTGTAATATATTTGAACTTCGGACTCCAGACTTATATTTGAAAAAAGGATTAAACAAGAAACTGCGTTCTTTTCATATTTATTTAACATTATGTATAGAAATACCTCCTGTGCCAATACTTTTGTTCGCCACTGTATGTACATATCTGTAATGTATCACCTGCGCTAGCTTGCGTGTTTTTATTCGACACTGAATTTATATTTATAAATTACAATGTTCTCAGATTTGAAGAACGTTTTCTTCCAATTCCATGTAAACGAAATAGACATTTTCGAAGTGCAATTTTTCGATTTTTGAACAATACTTGTGACACTGTGGGTCAGTGAGGAACTTTCATGTGCATTTTTGTGTCGCACGCATACTTGTAATTATTTCTATAAAGTTATTATGTCATTTCTGTTTTTATTCCGTATCCCTAACCCAGACCTGTAGTCCTCTGTTTGATTCAATTCATATTGCTGAAACATCAAGTAATTTTACTATTAAAATAATTTTCAACGACAGACTGTATATTTTACATTAACATGTAACTGATAATAATAATCTTATTCCTCACTATACGTTATACTAATATATTAATTACATATCATCTATTATAACTTTAATTATGATTTATACATTTTTAAAATTATATCCACACACATATTAATACGTACCTACTATATGTATACACATACATATATAATATTAATATAAATTATTATATTTTAAACATTTTTACTTCACGTGGACCATCTAATAAATTATTATGCTACGATTCTTCGATACATAAGAAAGTTCAGTATAAAGAAGTTAGTTACATTCAATACAAAAAATATTTTCATTTGAATTAATTATATTAAAAAGCACAGAATGTATGAAATTGTAAAGGTATATTATTAGAAAACTTGTTGCATTCATAGGTCGTGGAAAATTATGGAAGTTTTAAATCGTAATCTATCACATCATTTTCAAAAAGGGAACGTGTACGACTAGTTTCTGTACACACTATAAATTGATGGAGTCTTTCGCGCCACGAGAATTCGGTGTACACTTACTATGCGTACGATAGTGTTGAACTCCTCGATTTAAAATAGAATACGAAATCTGAAAGTCGAGAGAGTGAATATCTCCGACTACCACCCATGCAACACGAACCCCCAGAGTGCCAAGAATCACGATCTTCATAACTTTTGCCAGAACTGCCACAGATGTGTCGTCACTCCTCTCACCGTGTTCTTAGCAAAGCTTTCCTGTCACTACTTGATGATATATCTATGATCTTGATTATAAGATCTATAAGAGATTTATTTTTCATTAACTTGAAGAGAAACTTGATACTCTTATTTTCCTTATTATCACATTTTTATACGTTTATTATATTTTTATTATTCAAAGGTATTCTAGTTAACGTGACCGTCTAAAATACTTCTGTTATTATTCACAGTGATTGAAAACTGGATAATGGTTGACAAAACAATGAGTTTGTAATCATATTTACATTTATGTATTGCAATTAGTGTCTTCTGCAAATGTATCAACCTGTCTATTTTTAAACACAGACATATTCCACATTTTGTAACAACACGACCTACGAATGACTTTAAAATAACAAAACAATGCGCAAATGACACGCATTCATTGATCGATCAGTTGAGTTAGACTTCCTTACGGAAACCCTGACAGCCGATCCAATATAAAATTTTATCATAAAAGAGCCACTGGACCATTCGGTTCTATAATAGCATTTTTATATTGACATAATGTAAATACTGAAATTTCTACCTAATTTCATTTGTATATTTCGTTTTGCCATATGAAACAAAATTTTTGGGAAATCAAACAGACGTGCATATAGTACAATGAATGCATACATTTCGGTTCGACTCAAGCAGTCGAACAAGACAGACATGTATAAGAGTGCTCTCGAAATACACAATACAGGTGCCTGTGTGACTTGTGAGTGTAACGGCGATTAATTTAATTATAAGGAAAGTATAAAATAAGCTAAACCAACAGCAGAATATACATGATCCGAAAAATTCAAGCACAAGTGGGTGGAATAGATCACAGAATTCCATAGAAAAGGATAGTCAAAGAGATGGCAACGATCAAAACAATACTAACTGGAAGGACACTACATCAAACAAAAAGCGTAAAATAATTCCACTGACATGCACAACTGAAACACAATAATGGTTGCAGGATATTCCACTTAAATAGTAATACTTTCAAATCCCGGATGTACTTGACTTCGCAACCGTAAAAGGACTTAGTACAAATAAATTGAATACATAGTATGTTCAGAAAGTTCCAAGACTGGTGTAATAAAAAATTGAATTCTGTTGATTAAGGAATTTTTATTGTTCAGTTTTCTACATACATCCCTCCTCTAGCTACACAGTCAGTACAACGTTTATAGAGTGCTTTGAAAGCCTTGGAGAATTCCTCTTGTGTTACCGTGTTTAATTGCTCGGTTACTGCTTGTTTTATTGCATTCACCTCTTCATAATAGGTCCCTTTCATTGGCAATTTGATTTTCGGGAATAAGAAAAAGTCGACAGTTGACAAATCTGGCGAATACGGTGGATGGTTAGTAACAGTTACGTTTTTTTTTTTGTCAGAAATTCTGTGACGATGATTGACGAATGTGTGGATGCGTTGTCGTGGAACAGAAACCATTCATCCGATCGGTGAAGCTAGGGCTTCACACATCGAATTCTAATATTTAATTCGTCAGCTATTATTTTTATCGTTAAACAACGGCCTCTCGACAAAAGGAGACGAACACATTCAACAATCGCCTGGGTGCAACTTGTCGAAGGTAGTCCTTCTCTTTTGTCATTTTCAAGTGACTGACGACCTTCTTTAAATCGTTTGAACCATTGAAAAACCACAACACGACTCAGACAATCATGTCCGTATGCTTTTTGCATCATTCTGTAAGTTTCAATCGCAGTTATTCCGCTTTTAAAACAAAATTTAATTGCGACCCGTTGCTCCATGGTTGTAATCGTGACAACGTATAAAATCAAGCAACTTTTAACAGCGTAGTACTAATGAACAAATGAACATTGGGAAACACGAAAATTATAGGGCACTAAGAAAGGTCTAAATTATTCAGTATTATCTCGATTTCAGAGATGGGGCTAACAGTATATCTATAAAAAAATCCGTCCGGGAACTTTTTGAACGTACCGTGTATAACATCTAGTCTCGATCTTAGCTCTGACCATAACACCATTAATAACAGAATACACTAGTAAACCAATATGCTATAGTAGCCTAGTGTCACTGTGTAACAAAACCACCACTTGGGAAACATTCAAAGTACATACCAGTTAAAAACAATAATAACTACAATATTCTACTCGATATACTTGAAGAGAGCAAGCAGTAGTAACAATTATACAATAACCCTCAAAAACAGCTTGGGTAACTACCACTTTTACACAGACCAAGTACAACTATTCCGTCAGACGTCATGGGCAAAATGACATAAAAAAGAAAAACAAGAGCAAAATAACAATAACACAGAACCCCAGATAATAGAAAGTATCTAAATAAGATAACAAAAGAAGTAACAAAAGAACATAAGAAACCACAATAACAACAAACTCATAAAATTTCTGAAATCACTCTCTACGCACGAAAACACCAACTATTCTTTTTGGGAGACTAGAAATAAAATTTGTAAAAATAGTAACAGTAGTTTTAGCAATCAGGAAAATCTACGGAGCATGGGCAAGAAGCAACAAAGAATAGGCTGAGGAATTTGCCAACTACCAATAATATATTCACACCGCGCAAGACTAAGAATAGTAACTTAGGTAACAAAGTAGTTACAACCACAACAAATTGAAACACCGACAGTAACCCATTAGACGAACATTACTCTATACCCAATGTAACCATCAAGAAGGTTCAAGACAATATAAAAAATATCAAAAATAGAAAGTCACCGGGTACTGACCTGATAAATGGAAAAATCTTAAAACAAATAAGTACCACTAAAAGCAATCTCGATTATCCACAATAATATTTGACGCAGTTTTAAGAATATAGCACTTTCCGTCTATATGGATATTAGCACAAATTATAATGCTGCCCAAACCTGGTAAAGATCCGCATCAAACCTCATTTTACAGGCCCATATCGCTTCTTCCGATATTTTATACAGTCGTCTTAAGCCCATAATAGAAAAAGGGAAACTAATATCAGCTTACCAGTTTGGGTTCAGAAGCAAACACTTCACCATAGAACAAACGCACAGGATAGTGAATGAAATACTTGCAGCAATAGAGAAAAAACAGGTGCTGCACAGCTCTCTTTATGGATATCGAAAAAGCATTTGATGAAGTGTTGCACGAAGGACCCTTACATACAATTAAAACACACTGCTCGACACAACTACACAACCTACTCGCATCTTATCTAAGTGATCGGACAGTTGTTGTAAAAATCAAGGATACGCACTCAGGAATCAAGGATATTAACCCTCCGAGCACGGTCCCTGGGTCACGCGTTCGCGAGAGCGACACGCACACAGTGACGAGCTGTCGCGTAAATTGCATAGCGACCGATGTTTGTTTACATGCGAACGACCGGGCCAAGACGCTGCAGAAGTATTGACTAATAAATATAATTTGTTTTATAATTCACGAGATTTTTATTCTAGTTAGTGTAATAAAAACCACGAAAATCCAAATGTAATGTGGAACCAGCTAATCATTAGATTGTATACATGGTGACGGTGGCTCGAGCGTAGTAACATCGGTGAGGGTCTCGAGCTCGAGCCTCGCCGTCGCTGTGTAGCAGCAGAATATCGGTGTGGGGTCAGAAATGACATACGGACCGGTGACCATGTTTCCGTGCTCGGAGGGTTAAAGCAGGCGTACTCCAAGAAAGTGTTCTAGGACCCATACTTTATACACTCTACACAGCTGACATTCCAACTACCAACAAAATGCAAGATACTAAATGTTTGCTGATAATACCGGTGTACTAGCTACTCATATTGATTCAAAGGCAGCAACAATAATATTACAAGAACACATGGAAAAAATAGAAAAAGAACTCGTAAAGAACAAAATAAAAGCGAACTCCAACAAATGCAACCACATCACGTTCACACACTGCAAGGAAAATTCACCGAATGTTAAACTAAACAATATGGTTATCCCTCAAAGAAAACAAGGAAAATACTTAGGACTACATCTGGATTCAAGACTCACATGGAAGCGTCACATTAAAGCAATAACAGAACACATACGAATTAAAAGAAGACTAATGTATTGGCTAACTAGTCAGAAATTCAAACACAGCGTAGAAAATACATTAAAAATCTATAAAACAATCATAAAACTAATATGAGCATATGATAAAACTAGAATTACTACAATCAAAAATACTGAGAACAGCAGTAAACGCACCGTGGTACTACAGAAATGATAATGTACGTAAGAACTTAAAAATCCCAATGGTTATCGAAAAAATAAACAGGTAGGTATGCAAAAAGAACATAAAATGAAAATCGAAACACATCCCAACCAACTAGCCGCAGAGGCATACACAACCCGTATTGAAAGAAGGCTAAAAAGGAGGCATCCTAGTGACTTATACATTTAAGAACTATCAAAACGAAACAATCATTCTGAGATGTCCTTTCATTGGAAATTCTTACCCACTTGCTATGTAACCCATACAAGAATTTACCTAATGTCTAAGATAGGGGTCGGACTCGACTTTGGGTACTTACTTACATGTGACTCTGAAGTATAATTAAAAATGAAAATACAATCAATGAGAGCAATTTTTCTAAGATTTTTGCTTCATTTAATAAAGATATAATTAATATTAGAACTTGTTATAATGTGACTTAAAATTTTCCTTATTTATAAAAATATATTTATAGCTCTGAAATAATTTTTAAATTGTTGTAATGGACAGGTTTGGCTTTTCCGTCTCAAAAGTTTGCCAACCCCTGGTCTAATAAAGAAACTGTACAGTAATAAATAAAAAAAATTAAAAAAATCCATACAGTACAAATCATTTACATTAGATTACTGGAATAGAAATCGACTATGTAAATATAAAATGAACTAAACAAAATTATAATGCCAAATAGAGAGACAAAGGGCGATAGGTTATTTATTTCTCATTAATAGACTGTGGATATTTATGCATTTATAGCATCCGTTGCCTTGCAAAGTGCAATAAAAGATAGGTTTTCATAAAGTTTAATACTATTTATGCGTTAATCTCCACGTAATAATGCCTCTAATACAGAATTGAAAACACTGATCTATTTGAATTTTCAAATATAAGTATCAGAAATTCTGAATTTGTATGAATCTTTACAGGCTACTCATTAAACGTTTCATTTCCAAGTCCCATTAAACTCTCAATATCATACAATTACATAAAATAAAAATCCAGGAATGTTTATTCGATCGCGGAAAAATCGGTTTTATTTCGTTCCATCGACTCAATTTCGCCTGTCTTCTTCCTCCGAAGAACCTTAAAAGTGTTTAGACTAGGAAGTCAACGGCATCGAAGAGCACGAACCCGCAAGAAGCACGTGCAGAATACGGAAGTGATATAAAACATATGCACATTTCTTTACGATACGAAGACGGTAACACTGTATTGACATCGACGGCCGAATCAATTTTGAATACCTTTCAAGAACAGAGAGGGAGAGAGTCATCGACATACGACTTTTGGCGGAGCTTTTATTGTTAGCTGGTATAGACTCTCTAAAAAATTAAAGTACCACCTTTCAACGACGAAGCTACTTCCATGAATTTACACTCCCCTTGACGACACGAAGCTTTTATATAAGCCATTTTTTTATACCACGAAAAATGGAGAATGTATTTAACCCTCAACTGATAAAATGAAATACCTGTTACATAACCGATGACGTGGAGTTTACACTAGGCAAAAAATAAGTGGATTTATTCGCTTTAACGGATTTTCTCCGAACTTTATTCGCTCGAGCGAGTAACTATCGTTTAACAGTAATTTCTTAGTATACAGGATGAAAACAAAAAAGGTTTCATAACTTCTAGGGTGGATAGCACTCGCTAAATTATGGAATAAAATCCTAATACACATGGGTCGAAAGATTAATATTTTCTGAGTTATAAACAATTTTTTGTTTCGGTTAAAGCAGGGGTGTCATACTCATTTCAATCATGGTCCATTTGTCTAACAAGTAGAATTCACGCAGCCCGCACAATATGTATTTTTATTATTTAGTAATTTCAATTTTTAATTTTCACTGTTTAGCCGAACAATCATAGTGGTGTTCCCGCTATGTATTATATATAAAGAAATTTCAAGTTGCTTATATTTTGACAATATTTCCAATTCGTACAAAATGTGTATAAGTCGCCACCAGTTTGACAACCCTCGGTTAAAGCGACTGACATTATCGCTTCGGGAGCTATCGTACCGTGTGGAAACGAAACAATGGATTAGGTACCTTATCATTTCTTATTTTCCTGATTACAAAAGGTTTAACCGAACAAAAAATTATTCATAACTTCGAAAACATTAATTTTTTTACCCGTATACTAGGACTTCCTTTCATCATTTGACGAACTATGTATCCTATAAGTTATGAACCCCCTTTTGTTTTCACCCTGTATCCTAAGTGCATATTGCTGTCACAAACAAATTACCGATTAATTATATTAGTATTATATTTAATTGTTATTTTATCACGTAATGTGTCAAAACTTTTATTAAAAGGATCATCACCATGATGTTACGCGTGTGTTACACTTACAGCGTATTAAAACAAACTGAAACACGTGTCGCGGACTGCTTTCCGCTTGTAAGTGAACGAAAGATAACGCGCGACTAGTTTTAGAAGCGACACGGCTCTTACTTCGTCTAGTACACTGATAAAGGAAATTACTCGAAAATTAAATTACTTTTGAAAAATAATGTTTTGAAGTTGTAGGACTCGACCTCCTAAACACTGCAATAAGTATCACTCGCCTGGAAAATTCAGTATCGGCTAAAAAAATGGTGTCAAAGTCCATCATAAGCAGCTCTGAAAAGGGTTATAAATAACCTCCTTTTGTAATTTTCCTGACGTATTAAGCGTATTTGGATACATGTAAATAAAATAATTGAAAAAGAAACAAAGAACACCAACATGGGGTTTATATTCACTTTGATCAAAGTGCCCATGCTGTTGATCAAACAGTTCTTCAGGATCTCCTGCGCCGCTAAACTGGATTTGCATGTCTCTTAACCCTAATTCGCCGTTCCTTGTGTCAATTTGAAACAGTTTTCTTCTAAGAAGTGTTTTTCTGTTTTGTATACATAAATTTAGTTGATGCTCTGACTTTTATTTTAATGAAATTACAAATGTAACTATTTATCTCTTCACTGTATGATTTTTTTTACCAGTGTGTCAATTGGTAACCGAGGGACAAATTATGTTGGAAACACAAGGAACAAATGAGGGTTAACACTAGAACTACCCAAAACAATGAAAATAACGGATTCTTGGCAACTTACATTGCACAATATCTAAGTGAAGAAGTTTGTTAATTCATCGATTAGCATGTTTCCAACAAGCTGCCCCTCTTACTAACATGATAGAAACAGAAACAACGTTCATCTTCAATAGTTCTAATAGTGTTTTTTGTTTCTTCTCCAGTTGTTTTGCTATGTTTATGTATTCGAAGAAACCCAAAAAGTAAACAAAAATATAAAAAGAAAGTTATTCATAACCCCTTTTAAAGCTGCCCATGGCCGACTTTGACACCAATTTTCTGGTCGATACTGAATTTTCGAGGCGAATGACACTTATTTCAGTACTTAAGAGGTCGGAGACTTATAACTTCCAAGCATTACTTTTTCAAGACCAATTTAACATTTAAGTAACTCACCTTATGAGGAATTTACAGTCAGAACTATGTACATTTCCAAATGTAATCGAACGTTCCGTTTCGTCGCAGTCTCTGGAAATTCGTTGAACGCCGATAGACGTTCTCCTTCCTCTTGGAGTGCGGTCCGGCTTCGACGTGTCTGTCTGCGCGCCTGGCAGTGTTTAATTAGACCGATGAATAATACATTCGCTATACGCCGGCGCTAATTAGCCTCATATTCTACGATACTAAATATTGAACAGCAAGGCGGCCGACGTCGAGTTGTGCGCTGCCTCGCGCGCGCGCGCGGGTACAATTATTTTCAAACGTTAATTAAAGTAGGATTCGCGTAACACACGCATTTAATTGCATGAAAGCGTCGCGGTACAAAAGGGCGACTCCCCGCGAACGGCCGCTCGTCATGCGAAAAATATCTATTTCTGTGCGAGTCCGTCTGCCCGTACGAGATCGGCCTGAAACACGTGGATGTACATATAGGTGGTAAGTACACGGTGTATTCAAAAAGTTCCCGGACTTATGTTTGCTACCAAAAAGATTTATAGGTAGACATCATTTTATTGTTTAATGTTCTACATAGTTTCCTCCTCTGTTGATACACTCTTGATGACGTTCATACAGTCGCCGGAAACATCTGGAAAAGTCTTCGACTGAAATACCCTTTAACGTCGTTGTCACTTTCCGTTTGATTGCTTCCTCGTCCTCAAAACGAGTTCCTTTCATGGCTAGTTTCAATTTTGGAAATAGGAAGTAATCCGTTGGAGCCAGATTTGGTGAGTACGGAGGGTGCATTAGAACCGTGACTGACTTTTTAGAGAAAAATGAAGACACAGCGATGTGTGAGACGGAGCATTATCGTGTAACAGAAACTATTGACCGGACTGGTGTTTTTTTTCCAAGTTCGTCATGAAGAATAGCATGAACACTTCCAATACGTATTTTCAACTCCTCTGACAACATTTCAATGGTCATACCGCGATCTTTCATGAGAAGCTGACGAACTCGCTCAACATTTTCGTCCGTTCTGCTTGTCGAGGGACGCCCTTTCCTTGGGTTGTCTTCGAGTGACTTGCAACCATTCTTGAAACGTGAATACCATTCAAATACTTGCGTACGACGGAGACAGTCACTTCCATCATGCATTTTGCATCATTTGGTATGTCTCTGTAGGACTTTCTCCACTTAAAAAACAAAACTGCATCGCAGTTCTTTTTGCTCCATCACAAAAATTATTACAACGAAACAAAACTGACAAATTGTAAATGTGCTCTGCAGACAAATGACTAAATCTTTTAAGGTTAAACGAAGCTTGATAAACAAAAGAAAATCTATAGTCGATAGATTTAGCCTTAAAACACAGATGTCGCCACCAGAAGCTATCATGTAATAACAGTCCGGGAACTTTTTGAATACACTGTGTATACCTATCGCTGTCGCGGGAACAGGTGCGAAATAATTTCCTCCTGGCCGCGGTTTCGCGATCGCTGACGATATGAAATTATTTACAGTGCGGCACTCTTTCGTAAGTCTGGTCGACGACCGCCTCCTCCGCGTCGGCTCACCGTCATTTTAGTAGAGTAGAATTTCGTTCGTACCCTCATGAAAAAACTCGGCTTCCGCTAGGGGAAAAAGGGAGGTAGACGATGGACCTCCTGATATTTAGTTTCACGAGTTACTGAAATTTATGCAAATTAACATTTGATTTAACATTTATTTCGGTACTTGAAATAAATTTACTAACAATAAATGGTAGGAGGCACTTCTCCTACGCTGCTTTTTCCACTAGCAGAAACCGAATTTTATCGTATGTACTATACATACGAACGCGTCGAAGGTCCAAGTCGGTGTGTGCATAATACAAGTAATACCAGCGTCGGATTAAGGGACGGGGGTCTGAGGGCTACTGCCCCGAGCCCCACTTTTCAAGGGGGCCTCGATCTAACCCTTGCATTTATGTCAAAAAATAATTGAATGTAATTTTAATTACCGTTTCCTTTTTGTAAAAGTTTCATTATCAAAAAATAAAAAATAAAAAAGTTTCATTGTTGCATTAGTCTGGCTCATCGATACCCGGGCAGGTAATCTTTTTTTGGGCTCCCTTCGTTCAGCCGTCGGCTCAAAAATGGGAAGCCGCCTTGGCGCGCCGAGGCAACGAAGTATACACACACACACACACACATCGTAAATATGACCCAAATTATATCGTGTTTGGTATCGTTTTAATCACAAAAATCTCACCAATATGCTAATAGCAATAAGCAATTCATTAAGAAAGAAGGAAAAATAAAAAAGTTTGACCGTTGCGTTACTGTTGTCTCGCTGATACGCGGGCATTTAAATCTTTTTTGTGCTCCCCTTATTCGGCCGTCGTCCTGCGTCTGCCTGCGTCGGCCATCGGCTCGTAAAGGGGAACATATTATACAGGGTGTCTCAGCTAACTTGATCACCTCGAATAATGACTTGACGGTACACTATATGAAAATTTTACGGCATGGAACTTAAATGGTATTAAGAGACACATCTTATAAGGTACGTACTTTTTTTGTGGATCGAGGCATTTCAAAGATTTTCATCAAGGTCACCTGGATTTTTTTAAACGGGATGATCTATTTTTTGTACCATAAATCGACAGAGTATCGAATTCTGTGTAAAAATGTGTTGACCTTCATACGTCCTAACCTAATATTTGATGAGATATTTACAAGATAATCACTGTATTGAAGTTGAGCGGCATCAGTTTGAGTACCTATAGCTTCAAGACAGTAAGTACATCTTAAAAATTATTTTGTAAAGTCATTATTCGAGGTGATCAAATTACCTTGATAACCAGTTGTGTATAAAGTTCGAGCAAATTGCCAGCAATAAATTCCAAAGTCGTCTAAAAAACCATAGCCATCTGTTTCCGCATTTGACTTAGGTTTTGCAGGCAACACCAGCTGGCAAAATTGTAAAGCAAATTGACAAAAAGTCTTGCAACATGACCTATGTCAAATTGAGGACAAAACCGGAACAAGGTTTGCGCAAGTCAATTTGTTGCATATGTTGCTGTCAGTTTGCTGCCTATGTTGCTGCCAATGTGCGTGCAAGGTATTAGTAACAAATCTTACATTAAACTTGTAACCATAACTTTATAACAGGCATTGGATAATATTTGGATTTGCAAGTTTGGCTGGCTGGGTAGCTGAGACACCCTGTACAATAGATATACAGAGTGTACCAAAAATGTTGCAGTTCCTTAAAAGGAGTTACTCGTTAGGTGATTTGAAACGTGCTTTTCCTTAGCAAAAATGTTAGCCGAGGCTTTATTAACGAGATATTAACCAAAAACCTCGGCCAATTAGAGAGCGAGTATGCCGGTTAAGATCCTGTGATAGCGTTGGCTACATGCTACGATTGGTATCTCGTTAACAAACCCTCGGATAAAATTTTTTCTAAAAAAAACTTGTTTCAAATCACCTCACGAGTAATCCCTTTCATGAATCTGCAACATTTTTGTTACACCCTGTATATACATTTGACCAGTTCCGGGGCAACCCCGCCTGGTGATAGGGATGACTCGCGAACAGTTATCGAACAGATCCCCTCCGTACAATTAAAGGGTATTTACTGTATTACGAAGTATTGTTCGTTATAATCAAGCGTTCATTATGATTAAATGTTATTTTATTTTACTCAGAATAAATTTCAGTTTTTGAAGATTTATGTATTTTATCGTATGTTTTATTATAAAAATTGCTTGCCCCCCCCCCCACCTTTTCAACCAAGAGGGCCATCGAAGGTTTGATAACCCTGAGCTACAAAGAATCTTAACCGGGCCTGGGTAATACTCGTGTACAGAGATGGCGTGCCAAATCACGAACGGTGATTTATCACAGTAATCTCCGTATCACGATCACGGTTGTGATTTAACTTCATTCACGACCATGATTGCGATTTTTTTATCTTGAGTGAATTTGCTCATTGCGATCATAAGTCCTTGATCTTTAAACAGAAAAACGTATTCAATATGACTTTGCGATGAATTACATTATTATTTGTGTTTTTAAAAATCAGTAGAAAAAACAAGAAATTCTAAAAGAATTATTTGCTAAGTAACGTATAAATTATAATTTATAATCATTAATGTATTGATTATTCTTCATTGTTTCTAATTATTCCTTCACTTTATACACGATATACATAACTCGAATTTTTGTTTCGATGTCGTTCATATAAAATCTACAGGTTATGTGTCGCGTGTAAAGAACTGTTATGTTTCTCCACCAATCAGAAATGATCACGAATCACTGTGAACAAACACCGTGATTGGGAACGAACGTGATCGAATCACGAGTGATTCGCAAGTATGTACATTGCAGTTCACGCCATCTCTATTCGTGTAACGCGGTGGTTAGGTCTCTAAAAATTGTCGTGTCGCGCAATACGGCCAAGTGATAGAATTTAATACATGAATCGAAATTCAATTATAGAAAATCAGAAGTACCAATTAAAATACGACAAATTAGCGTAAAATTATTCACGTCATTCCGATGCGATATCGCTTATATGTAAGTTATCGAAAATGTGTGATTCCTTTGATCTTTCTTATAGATCTCTAAATACTAAATTGTAATGCTCCAAATCAGAGAAATTATATCTGGATTTTTTTTAAATGGTTTTTCTATGATTTGATATACATATGTAAAAGGATCCAAAGTAAGCAGGAAAACATGCAATTTAGAACAATATAAAACTGAATGCAGCAGTTTGTAGCAGAAAAAATATCAACTTCTTATAGTACAGCAAATAGCGAAAAATGTTAAAAATCCAGGATATTATTTGCCCACTTTTTTTAGAAGTTCAATTGAAATTGACAATGTTTAAAAATTATATTAATGTCATACAGCTACGGAAAATCAAACTGTTCATATAGAATTATATAAAATGAAACGTGTGAACCGTGGTGAGTATTTTCATTTATAAAGTACTCTTATAAATATATTTAAGCAACAAATACAAAACACTTTACATACAAATATCAGGTTACAACTAAGTACGTTTATAAATGGTCGACATTAACCTATTTGTTTACTAACGTGTGTTTTTTGTAAGAAGAATTATCTCCTAACATTTCAATATGGTCGGATACTGTTATATGAATATGTATTTGGTTTTTTGATTTTTGTTCACTGATGGTATGTATATCGTGCGAATTGATGCGGGTAGGCCTTAATCTTCTACTGGGTAGTCATACTATTCTCGTAGCAATATATTGTTGCGAGCACTGTGAGACCACAAAGTAAAATGCATCATGGCCTACTCGTCTCACAGTCAAATGATGAAGACAGTCGGTCTTTACCGACCGTTGGCAGATACTGATTAAACAATCAGTAGACTGTGAATTTTATACATTTACAGCACACACGATTCTCCAGAATTCACTACACTTAAGAACTTGATAAATTTTTAAGAAGTTTTTATTTTCTTCAGAACCTGCTAGAATAATAAAAAACGTAAACAGATCTTGGTTTGACTCTAATTCTTGTAAATTAATCCTCAACAATCTATATTTGCATAAACATCCGCAGTCTAATGATCAGCTGACTTCGGGGAACCGCCAAATAGCGAAAACCAACCGCCAAAAGATAGAATTCTCTAATATAGTTTTAATTAATTTGTTTCATAGCCTTTATTGTATTGTGTTGCGCTCTATTTGGAATAATAATAAAGTCATGAGTAAAGAAGAGACAGCCGAACGGTTAAACTGAATGTAACTATAGGAAACAAATAAATGTTCTACATCATAATATTATTTGAAACTGGGGGGGGGGGTGGGGATAATGTGACAATTATCGATACACATATTATTCAAAAATACCTTCACCAACAAGGGTAGTAGAATCTGCTAATAAACGTTACGACCGTACCCATGAGCGTAGACAGGTTATCAGTCAGGGGGGCGGGGCAAAAATAGTAACACATCGACTGCCACAGTAAAAAAAGTTGTCCGTAGCCAGACACATTTTATTTTGTTTTTAAAGTAATAAATCGTTGAAAATGTATACGTTTTGTTAATACAGGCTGTTGGTCGTGTTTCAAATTATACCGCAATATTAAATATTACGCACAAATTTTGTAACTTTGGGAAGGGAGGGAGGGAGGGGCAAATCCAATTTTTTTCTTGTAGGCTGGAGCAAAAGCCACTTCTTTCCGTCCAGGAGGGGGAGGGGGGCAAGTGCCACAACAGTTTGATGATATAATAAGCACTATAAATTTGCGTCGACAAAATTTTGAGCAGTTTTTTTCCTTAAACAGAAAATTTTTAAAAACTACTTCCAAAATTTCGCCAATGCGCTTATTATACCATCAACCTTTATTTTAAACATTTTTTTCTATCTCTCGTACTTTAAGAATTATACGCGAAAAAGTGGCAGTGCCTATTCGACCTTCAGGTTAGTTTGTACGTAGTAGTTTTTCACGAATGAAATATACGGTTATTCTTGTCATAAAGTACTTCATAAACCCCCAAAGTTTCATTCCAATCAGCGAGTCAGCATTCGTGGTGTACCCTTGTAAAAAAGGCAAGATATGGAGTAACTGTTCATAAATGCGTTGCTTCTAACCTAATACAATTCAACGTGAAACGATACATTCTAATCTGCATCAGGAACAATTAAGGAGACTTTAACCATATTTTAAACTCAGTATTAAAATAACAATTGAGTTGGTGACAAAATTATTGCGTGTGTATTAAGTTCGGTTACAAATTTGTTTTAATACTGAAAACTATAGCTACAACACAATAATTAAATTTGAAAACAAGACCTATGTGAATGTGTATTACACGATATGAAGATACTACATTGGGCAACAGCAAAACTTCAAATATGTAAATATTGTGTGCGTGATAAAAGCTTTGCGCGGTGCGATGTAACTTATGAGCGGTATTGAACATATTAATGTAGCATAAAATTTACTTTAATGTACATTCGAGGCTGGTAGTTCGAATGTTAAGAGGGTATTCTAGTGTAGACGCACCTTTTCAACGTGACATTTCGGATTCTTTTTTGCAATAAAACAATAACACTTTTCGCAGTCAACCTTTTACATAGGGTATATTTATACATATTTCAAAACCATTTATAATTTTTTATGTCGAGTCAAAATAAAAATTGGTGGCACTGTATGCCTTCGTACACAATCGCTTATAAAAAAATGGTTTCCATGATTCCGGCCGTTCTGCCTATCTGAAATAAAAAAAGCCAAGAAAATTCTTAATTAAGATACATTTGGCTATAGTAGGTACCAGAATTAATTCAAAATCTTTATTTATACTATTTCTTTTTAATCCCCTGAAAGTTAAAGGAACATGAAAAAATCGACAGTTAACTTTCACGGGGGCGCCAGTTCTTTAAATGTCGACTTTCCTCTTTCCTTCTGGTAGCTGCCATAACCAAATTCATCCTATGTAATTAAGAATCTTGTTGGCATTTGTGTTTCAGATAGCCAGAAATCTTTTCATACGCGATTGTGTATGAAGGCATGCAGTTCGCCGATCTTTATTTTTTAGCGACATAAAAAATTGTAAATGTTCTTGAAATATGTATAAATATACCCTGAAACATTGACTGCAAAAAGTGTTATAGTTTCTTCACAAAAAGGAATCGATAATGTCACATTGAAAACGGGTGTATACACTAGAATACCCCCTTAAGGGACCACACGCAGTGAATCGATCGCGAATCATTAGCGTTCGCGTGTTCAAGTGAACGTTTCACGGTGACGGAGCTCGTCGCGGACGGTAAACAGGCCGCTTCCTCTTCCCCTTTCTGGTGTAAATAAGAATAAAACTAAAAAAGAAAATTCTCGACGAAGCGTGTATCGTATCGAGGGAGAACGACTGAGAGCAAGAGAAATGAAGAAGGGAAGAGAGAGAGAGAGAGAGAGAGAGAGAGAGAGAGAGAGACGCGGATAAAAAGGAACGAACATAAAAAAAGGGGGGGGGTTAGAGAAAGAGAGACGGAGGATGAACACTCGTAGCGTTTACGGTTTGCTGCTCCCGTCTCGTTCCTCTTCGCTGGCTAACCGTTATACAACATCCGCTCTGCCATAATGCCCTCCCGCTCTAGAGTCTCAGGTCCTATTGTTCATCGTTATACAATCATTCCCCGAGCCGTACGAAATTTAATGCGTTCAATGTACACCGCGCGGCGGTAAGTATGTATTACCGGTGAGAAGCGGAGCTGTCGCAGCACCGTCGTCCGTCCACAGCACGATTTATCGATCGCCCCTCCCCCCACCCCATGCCCTGGTGGTGCGTGTTTTCCACCTGTGCGCGCCACGACGCGATCACACACGGGGCCGTCCGATACAACCGCTTTAACACCTTCGATTTCTATTTTTCTACCGGGGGAAAGGTAACTGTTGCGTCGCTGTCGACCCGGGACATTCTTTCCTCAGCCAATCCTTTAGAGTAAGTCCGACTGAGATTGACCAATGGGAGAGACGGACCAGAATCGTATTCCTGAACAGTCAACGCCACCTGTTAGTATTGTTTTAATGGGAGTTATTCGACGCGTTTGTAAACCTGGTATTGAAGTTTTAGAAAATTAAAAAGAAAATCAGCATTTTAATTTCGTGTAAGGGCAAGAATTATCTTACCTAGTCATACAATATAGAATCACTCTGTTGTTTGTGCAGATGATTGAGCCATCTGCATGAATTAAGTTCGAAGGACATGTTATAACTCTAATTTTAACCTCAAACAATGATGTTCAAAACAACCACAGTGGCGCATCTATTCAAATGTAAGACACAATACTCAGATATTTCAAAAATAATTGTAGCCTTCACTTTAGAATTATGTTCACAAAACTTTATGAAACTCCATTTCTATCAGACGAAGGCTGCAAGTTTGAAAAACTTACATGTACATAAGAATGCACGAATTACTGCAAATAACGAAGTCGTAAACGCTCTAGGATATGTCGAAAACTGTTAGAAAACAATATACATGATGATTCATAAATATATGTCAATACTTCTGGGGATAAATGTACACGCCAAAATAAGTAAAAAATATCATGTATAGTATGTATGTCCGATATACCTTAGTTTTCGAGTTATGAATGATTAAAGAAGCTGTTCGAAGTGCACGGTCTCAACCCATTAGACTTTTACTTTTGGGGCCATTCGAACACTGTTGTACATTCAACGCAAGTGAATAATGTGCACGATCTGCAAGAAAAGACATCAAATGGATTTGAGACTATTCAATGCTACGGCGCGGCATGCTATACTGTGTGTTGAGGCACGAGGTGGGTATTTCGAATGTTTCTTTAATCATCCATAACTCGAAAACTAACGTATATCGGACATATGTTCATATGACATTTTTTACTTGTTTTGGCGTGTAGATTTACCCCCTGAAGTATTGAGATGTATTTATGAATCATCCTGTATACTATGCAGAAATACTCATACGTTTCACGTTAAACCTTATTCTTAATTAATCAATACATACTAACATTTTATCGGTTTATAATTGAAATTTCATAGAATTTTTGGATGCTTCTCAAAAATAAATTGAATGAGTCTTTAAAGCTTGGAAACTGATCTATCGAATAATCCCCTTCTTACAAGGAGTGTATTTTAGGTGTCCGCCTCCGATTGCTTTGGTTTTCGGATATGTTTTAGAGGACCGAAAAATAAGAGATACGTATTTTTTTATAGCGGCCCGTCTTCATATTTAGGGGGTGAAACCACCCCTCAAAGTTTCGACCCGGAAGTACTATCTCGAAAACCAGAGGAGATACATGAAAACTTTCAATTGGTGGCTTTCATGGTTTTTTATGTACAATAAACTGGTGTTAACAAATTGTCAAAGATACAATTTGTTTATAACAAAAAAATTTGTTATAACTTTATTTTACAACTTATTGAAATTTGCGTAATGACATAAAATGACGAGCACTTAATTCCAAATCCATTGGTATATTTATTTTTGAAAGTCTGCGAAACATGTTTTTCAGAAAAATAACGTCGCCAGAGTTATTCTTGTGCCGCTGCATACGTTCGTTGAAAAACAACAAATATGAATGACACAAGACATCACGTTTGCAAATAAAAGTTGCTTTTGCAAACAAAAAGATTCATAAAAATTATATCAAATTTTTTGAGAAATCGAAATTGACTTTTATAAATTGACCATTATTTAATTTTTATTAATATATTCTCCGAAAACCGAGGCAATCGGAAGCTTAAAGAGCGGGCGTGCGCACAGGATATAAATAATAAAAAACTGCGAGACTAAGGAGGCAATTTCAAAAATAAATATACCAATGGATTTGGAATTAAGTGCTCGTCATTTTGTGTCATTACGCAAATTTCAATAAGTTGTAAAATAAAGTTGTAACAAATTTTTTTGTTATAAACAAATTGTATTTTTGACAATTTGTTAATATCAGTTTATTGTACATAAAAAACCATGAAAGCCACCAATTGAAAGTTTTCATGTATCTCCTCTGGTTTTCGAGATAGTACTTCCGGGTCGAAACTTTGAGGGGTGGTTTCACCCCCTAAATATGAAAACGGGCCGCCATAAAAAAATACGTATCTCTTATTTTTCGGTCCTCTAAAACATATCCGAAAACCAAAGCAATCGGAGGCGGACACCTAAAATACACTCCTTGTTAGATGTTCTTGCTGAAACAGATAATGCAATGTCGTAAGGTCCACTAGTGTGCACGCAAATATTGATTTAATGGGATAGTAATATCAACTTTAGATATCACGAGAAAGTACCGTAGCACAGTATAGCCCCAGTTATCTGACGAATGTTATAATTCGTTACCCAACACTTGAAGTCGTTCGTTATATCTGTAAAATGAGCGAAACATCAAAGTTTTTTACGTGACAACAAAAATACGTCATACTAGAGAAACGACTCAAAGTACTGATATTTTCATTCATACATGAATTTCTTAAGATATATAATTGGACACTATTTTTTGTTTTAGTGGTCCGATATTTTGGTTCAGACATTTTATATTTCCGATTACAGTTCGTCAATTATTTACGTTATCTTCCGAATATTCTTCGGTCTCTTCAATATGCTATTAGCTAATCAAGCTATGTAATATAAGAAATTTTGTACAATTTTTCGTTAGAGTATTTTAAGAAAAATGACATTTCCGTAATCATTGGATTTGTTTTGAAGTCCTAAAAAAGATAAATACTATGATTCCATTTAACAATATGAAAATAACCATGCAAGCGTTACAGGGGACCTAAGAAATAAAATCACAATATCAAAGACTTTACACCAGCTAACTTTCATTACTAAAATGTTCACTAAAAATATTAAAAGAAAATTAAATTCAGCTTACGTAATTAGAAAGAATACAGTTAACCTCGTAAAATTGTCGATTTATGCTGATGACTCTAACAATTTCATCACCTGTATTTCCTCAATTCGATTTCAGCTTCAACGGAGTTTTAAGAACTAATAGTAATGCAACAATTTATTGACTAAGTAATGCACGGTGGTTAAGCGCCTCGTAAATCATGGATATCGTTACGATCGCTACTCCGTAAACACGTTTATTTGTTGCTGCAGATAAAACGACACTTCTCACATCTCAAACGTGCCGTTCGACGTGTATATCATTTTACTGTCTAAAAAAATATATTCCACGACACTTTCCTCGAACGACGGAATAAAACCCCGTGAGATACTCTTATTCTATTCCGGATACGATCGACGGGTGCACGGGAAGCTGCACGGAGAACCCTGGATCTGCTCTGAAATTTTCAAGCAACACGTCGGCAATTTAGGGCATCAGACACGCATTTGATCGCGTATGGTTTACTATTATACATTATTGCTGGAAGGAAACGGACTAACCTACCGGAACCGTCCACGACTAGATTTATCGATCCCCCCCACCCCTCACATTCGTATATGTATATGTATACACACGGCAATCGACACACATGTGCACACACTGGTTGCTATGTACCATATTTGGTTCCCCATCGATTCACGATTGTTCGTGTCGATACCAAGAAGTTATGCAAATAAAAATCTTTTAATTTAACGATCATAATACGCCGTATACGGGGTGTCTCAGCTAACTTGATCACCGACCTCGAATAATGATTTAACGGTACAGTTTTTGAAAATTTTGAAGCGTGAAATTTAAATGGCATCAAAGGGCCCATCTTACAAGGCACGTGTTTTGTTTTTTGTGGGTGGAGGCATTTCAAAGATTTCAAGGTCACCTTGACTTTTTTAACAGAATGACCTATTGTTTGTACTATAGATCGATAGAGTACCAAATTCTGAGTACAAGTGTGTTGGCCTTCATACGTCCTAAACCTAATAGTTAACGAGGTATTTACAAATTAATCACTGTGTTCAAGTTGAGGGGCATCAGTTGGAGCACCTCTATAGTTTCCATATAGTAAATATCTATTAAAAATTATTTTGTAAATATCTCGTGAACTATTAGGTTTAGGACATATGAAAGCCAACACACTTGTACTCAGAATTTGGTACTCTATCGATCTATAGTACAAACAATATGTCATTCCGTTAAAAAAAATCAAGGTGACCTTGAAATATCTGAAATGCCTCCACAAAATTAATGCCGTTTTAATTCCACGCCTTAAAATTTTCATAAAGTGTACCGTCAAGTCATTATTCGAGGTGATCAAGTTAACTGAGACACCCTGTATACGGGCAACGGAATTTCACTCCATGCACCGCGGAAGCCGGGAATTGATAAAAGCGGACTTGGGTCTCCGGGATCGATGAAATGAAACTGCAACCAATCCGATGGCTCCGAACCGATATCATGGGGCGAGCTCCCGAAAATTTGCGATTCATCTCTCTGTATAGGTACGTGTACATTATCAATCAACCTGAAATACGACGTGCATGCGGCCGAACCGAACGCGTTCCCGATAGTGAAAATTTTAATGAACTCGAAAACACCTGGAAACTTCACCCCCCCCCCCTTCTCGCCAATGGATGATGAATTTTAAGCTTGTATGCAACAACACGCCACGTACAATATGAATAATCTAGTAAGTGTTTGTTTAATTCTTTGCCTAATTCTTTGTACGAAATATGATATTAACGGTTTAGGGTGAGAAAAATAAGTAAACACTATGACGCGTAATGTTAAAACTTGTTCTTTTTTTTCCAATTATATGTTCAGCAACGTCACCTGTGGTAGTAGGAAACCTAGTGCAGACACCGTTTAACTTGTTGAAGCATTGCGGTATGAAAAATGTCCTGCTTGTTTAGTGCTTGCACAAAAAGTAAATACTTTGTAAAATTACTAAAAATAAATAAAATAATTTTGTCACACAAGCAAATAATTTAACACTTTATCGAACAGCCGCTTTTATGTATTAAGAACAATTAGTGGCAGCATTTTCAGAAATTAAGAAAAAATATGTATGTGATCGTTTACTTTAAATTATTGTCATTTTCTATAAAAGCATAAATTAAAACACGGTAATATTTGTTAAAATCATTTCAAATAACGTTCTTCGCCTATTTTCAAATAATAAAAATAAAGGTTTTATAATTATACGGTATTTTATGTGTTTTTTCAATAAGTATCCGGTTTTATCCGCATCTATGGGGTAAAACCGGGTACTTGGATACCTTCGGAAAGTCTTGTTTCCCTGTGTACCAAATAATTTTGTCAAAAAAGGACCCTCATTTTCTGATTCTATAAGGTCCAATTAAGATTTATAGCGTCGTCAGAGTTCTTTTTGCCATTTGAATTTTTACTAGCACAAAAAATACATTACGTACCCGGTTTTACCCTACTTTTCCTTATGTATTATTCGGAGTTCTTAACCCTCCGGGGACTGTGCCGGAGTAACGCACTCGCGAGTGCGATACGCATACAGTGATGAAGTTGTTCATGGAATTCAGGGAACTGACGACGTGTGTCCTCGAGCTCGAACTACCGTGACTTTATGTTAGTAACCTATCCATGTGAGTCAGACATGATCCAGCTTCGGACGCTCCGGAAGTCTAGTACATATTCAGAGGGTTAAACGTTGCGTTTTATGGTATTCAAGATCTATGTATTTTTATAGTATGAAACTGTCCGAAATGACTATTCTCCTTTTTAAATGTGTATAGTGTACGTTATAAAAGTGTACTTAAACGCACTAAATGGTAGTATTCAGACAATCGAACGGTGCATTAACAAACGTTTGAATGGATGATGTTCCAATAATCCATAATTGGTTTATGCATACTTTGTACCCAATTAAACTTTCAAAAATGAACATCAAATAGAGACTTATTTTCTTGGTAAAGGCTTTTCATGAATTCGAAATAATACGAACAGTTTATGAAATTTTATTACAATACTTGTCTTATTATGATGTGTATATTCATATATATTATATACGTGCAAAAACGTCTACAATATACCAACGTTTTTGTTAAATATGTCAGTTATACAATCTTTGAAAGCACCTAAAGTATTTAATACGTATAAAATTTTAATGATCTATTTATTTATTTGATTCTCTGACATTCTTGAGCAATAAGATGTTATTATTAAAGAAAATTTTAAACATTTATTATGCAAGGTGTAAAATATTGTATGGTGGAAGGGTGATGTTCTTAAACTAAATAGTTAAAGAGACAAAGAAAATAACCTGTTATTGGAAACTGCAGAGTCTAATGACTTTCATAGTTTCTTTAATACTTTCCCGTCCGACCACACCAACGTGGTGCCATATCATAACCGAAAATGAAACATGCGGACGCGAAAGTGTTAACATTTGCTTGATTGTACATACTTGATTATATATTTTCGATTTTACTATTCAACTAAAGTTTGATACTCCATTTAATCTGCTCCCTTTACCTGTTCTCCTTAAAACATAATGCATTTAAACTAATTTCTGTAATAAGTTTGTGTGACTTTTCGTCAATTAATAAATGTCATTTGAAAATTAATTTCTTGAAGTTCTCACTTAAATACATTTCATTTTGTTAAAAAGCGATTCAAGAACATATACCAGTAATAGAAATGTCTTTGCAAAGACCAATAAGAGTAAGGGGGTTGTGGTATAATTGCGTATTCCAATTCATTGAGTTTGCTTATAGTCATCATTGAAGCTTGCAGTCCGTGGGTTACTTTTCAACAACGTTGATTACCAACTCTAAGCCAATCCTTGTACTTAACTGAAATAAATCTTGCACGAACTTTTACATCTACATATTTCTGAAGACTAAATACTCCATTTTTCTATGTTTCTGATTTTGTAAACGATCATTTTAACGATAAAGTTTACATTGGTCTCTAAAAAATGCAAGTACTAAAAACAATGATGTACTACGAAACTACACGTAACACTAAAAATAATAAGATGACGTTATTGGAATAGTAATAATATAGTAACATTAAATGCTCCATTACATGTTTTGCTATCTAAATTTAATACTCCATTACATTTTTTATCGTCATTCTTAATTCACAAAACGATGTTTTGTTTGATAATAAGATTGAACTTCAAGACATATGTACTCCTTTGTAGAGAAAAATTTCCTTTGTTTATTCTCTACGTGCAACGAGATTATAACTGAGAACTCGAATACATATTAGAAGCATAAAGAACCGTGTATAACCTTATTGTTTTTTTATCGTGAAATTGCTTGTTTTTTTAATGACGGCGACTTTCGATTCTAAAATCTAAAACCCGATGTTATTTATTCGATAATATTTGTTGGCAGAGAGTTAATGCAGTTTCTTTATCAGATTACATTTCCTTTCATCAAGGCATACATTTCATACAAAGAAATAACCAAAATTATAGGAAAAAGTAAAGGAAACGTGTACCCCACTCTACCTTGCTCCCAAGTCATAAACATTTTGTACTGTAACAATTCTTAATGACAAACTGAACCAGTATAACTGATTTTACTAAACCTGTATACAATGATCGATAATTTGTTTATCAAAAAAATGTTAAAAGATTCTGGAACTGCATGACTTCGTAACTGCAGTGTTGCCTTGAAAGGCCAACTACGGGTCAGAACATTTATTGTTATACGTACAAGTTACTATAAAAACTTTATAACAAGATGTCTAGCTGTTTCTAACGTAAGTGTGTGACCCTCGTGATCCCTGTACATCTAAAAAAAACCACACGTCATGGTTCCCACATAGCTATAACACACATGAGCGTCAACGCTGTTGAAAGTGTTAATTAATTTAAAATTCGTCATAATACATTTCACGTAGCTTCGCAAATGCAGAAACACTCGCGGCAAAAAAGGGGAGATGGTTGATTGAATCAATTGAATTAAAGCGACGCAAGTAATCAGGTTTCAGAATTCTCGCTGCTGACCTGACGGAAGGCGTTAATGAAGTGGTTACCGACTCTGACTAATAAATCACTGGTCAATGTTATCCAATTTTGTATGCCGTAGAGATTTACGAGCCGCCTCGTCCACCGTCCGATCGCATATTATAGAGTTATAAATCCCAATTTGTAATATCGTGGTGAGAAGAAGCTCGAACCGACTTAATCGTCTCTGAATTCAGGTTGGAATTCTTTTCTGACTTGGAAATACGAACGTTGGAATGACTAGGTGACTACCAAGCTTAGATAGAAATGATTGAAAAACAAAATGAAAGATACTATTCGATCTATTTAATCGTATAAATCAGTTTGTTTTTTGTTTTAAAAATAACATAGAAAACGTCACTCTATGCTCTGTAAAAATCAAACAAATAGTTACAAAATTATGATCTATTTTAGCGAAGCTAATAAATACTTTTTAACACTGTATTTGACAAACATTATTTGAAACACAAAGTTTAATACAAGATCATGTAGAATGCCTCTAAAAGACTCCGATAGAGACAAACTATTCTATGAACATAAATGCTATTGTCAAGATTTAAGTAGTTACAGCAGTTAAATATTCGTATGAATACAATATTATCTTGTGTCAATGATTCGCTAATTCGTGCTATGTCTGCACGGAAATTCAAAGAATGTAGTTTTCAAGCACCTATTAGATTCATTTCTTTGCTGGAATTCCTTAACACCTTGAGGACCGGAGACACAAATTTCTGTTTTTCCTGAGCCATCATTGGCAGTTGAAATTTTTGTTTAGATTCATTAAATTTGTAGATGTCATAACATAGAATTTACTGGAGATTGTCACATATGAACGACCAATTGACGACAAAGGGATCCTTGAAAAAATACCACCACTAGCACAGACTTCGGGTACGATCGAAAAGAAAGAAAACGATCGAAAGGTCTTCAAGGTGTTTAGGATCATTTCGTATCAAACTTTCCATTGTACTGTGACCGATAATGCATGTTTTATATTTCATACTTAGCTTCAACTGCAGTATGGAAATTTATTTTCTGTAAGAAGAACGTTTGGTAAACCAGATCTAAATTCTTTAAGGCGTTACTTGCATACCTTTAACAGGTCGGTTTTGTCATATAAAGTTTTCATATAAAAAAAACGTTTCATTTAAAAGTCAAGATACGTATCTTGTTGTGAATAAATTAAGCTGTATTCTCTTATTAAAAGAAGTTTGATATCTTGGGAAACGGTACCGTAACAGTCCCTTCCCCCAAAGCCTCTTTATATTTAGGTACCTACAACATTTGTGATAACAAAAATATCTCAGAGACTACTGAAACGATTCGAATAAAATTTAGCATGAATATTCTTAAGATTATAATCTAGAACTTGTCGAAGCGATTTTTCGATTCGTGTCTTTTTTTTATTAACAACAAAAAATTAAAACTGTCGAAACTCGCGTGCTTGACTTTGAGTAGCTGTCATTTCCCAAAAAGTAAATTTTTTCAAAATAATTTTTACGACAAGTACTAGTTTTTTTGTCTAGTATAAGTTAAAAAAAAAACTGTTTCGGATAATATCCGACGATACCGAGATATCTATGTTACCGTAAATGCTGTAACTATGAAGAGATCTTGGGAGAAGAGGCTGCCACGATATCATTTCTTAAGATATCGAATTTCCTTTAACAAGAGAATAAGAATAAGAACAGTTTAATTTATATACAGAAATAGTATATCTTGATTTGCTAATTATACAGAATAAGGGAGCCACCTCCGATTTCAATGATCTTGAAATATGTTGTCAAGGTCATCATTCTAAACAACTTTTCTCTACACATATAACAGTCTCTTTTAGTTTTCGAGATATTCGCAAAAAAATTAGTTTAAAGCTACATAATTCTTTGACAGCATTTGCATTTAATAGAGTGTTATATACATGCCTTTGGTTAGATTTCTTATGTTCCACGAACAGTATATAAGTGATTCCCAACATCCCATCATACACTACCCAGTGCTAACCACGCACCCAACATCCCACCAAATATAAGACACATACTCGATGTGCTCTAGGGTCCAACGAAGAGAAACTTTTTCCTGTTTTTTTTTTTTTTTAGATTTTAATTAATAACTAAACATGTGTTTGGTGGGACGTCAAGCGCGTGGCCAACACCCGGTGGCGGTGGTGGGATGTTGATTGCGTGATTAAGGGCGCAGACTCCTTCGGGGCCAACTCCCAATCGATCGAACCGCCGATGTTGGGCCGATGAATGAACCGAACGAACGGGCGCTAGCGAAAATACAAAATCGGTAACTGGGACGGCTTGACGATGCGACATCAAACGGCAGTATCCACAAACAAATTTTTTTCACTGTTACCATCAAGTTGGATTTAAATATTCTGCTACGCGAAGGCATTGTTGCCGGACTGTCTGGAGAGTTTCGTTACGCTGTTGCCAAGTATCCCCCATTACAGTTCTTCCTATCAGGAGAACGATGGAATACGGCTCGAGGCGAGCTTTCGCTTTTCGCCAAACGGAGGCAAAGAACGGTGCGAGCGAAAGAGACCCGACAATGAAACAATATGTACTAATATGTACATCGATAAACTTTTTTCGTAATCGATGAAAGTACATACGAAATACTTGAAATGGTAATCCGGAGAAACAAATTGTAAAAATGACACCATATATTCCGAATATTCCATATACAAGAAACATGCAATACTATACAAATCTGCTGTTTGAAATGATATTTATTTATCATTTATTGACATAATCGATACAAGTGTTATATGCCTATACATATATTTACATAAATTCGATGTCACGAACCGAAGAATGACTCTCCTCCACCGGGAGGTCCTTTCGTCGTCGTCGTCAATGGAAAACTCCTCAAAGGTGCGGGGCTAATTTACGACTTCTCTCGCCTTACTATAACCATTGCAGCAACCTTTTGGGCGTTCATTGTATTGATTTTCAGTGTGCATACATATATGTATCTTAATATTATAATTATTAAGTGTTAAATATACATGCGACTTACAAATCTAAGTCGTATAAAACATATTTTGTTCTTTCTATTTGAAAAATGTGGAATTTTCAGATTTGTTTGTTTTATAACTTAAACATCATCTATGCTTAATAACAAAATTAATCAATTTGAAACATAAAAAATTGAAGAAATAAAAATTTAGGACTTCAACTTATTTGTTTACAAAATTGGCCACGTTGCTTGTTAATTTCTTGTCGAGCTATCCTAAATTAAACAAAATTCATCGCGCTACGTTAATTTGTTGCAAAGAAAACCTGAATTTTTCCAGCTCCGTCAGATATGTATAACGCACGAGATCAATTTTGGCCAGCACGAACTTGTCGCGTGGTGGGCTTTCCCAGCTCCGCTACCGTCGCGCGATAAGTGATGACCTGTTCGCATACCGGAACAATTAGGTTCTTTATAAGACAAGCCACTGAATAGATTGATCTGAAAATTGAGGAACAGATAATTTAACTCTTCTTCCAAAATTCGTTCACATTTCAATTCTTAATGTTAAAAATTGACGTTAAAGTAAGTTTAAAAAAAAATTATCTCGACTCCTAATTAACTTAAAGTAAAATAAATTGTTTTAAATTTTGTAGACAAATAGCAGTTATTTAAATGTTGATACGGCAAATCGGTACAATAAAAAATGAAGATGTTATTCAAATTGTTTACAAAAAAAAGATACATATTCTTTGGAGCCATTTTTCGGTGGCTTAATTGTAAAAATTCATTTCATCTGGAAACCTACATGATAATATAACTCTTAAAGATTAAAAAATACCCCCGCTGCTTGCTATCCGACTTGTCAAAGATGGAAAAATGAACTTTTCCGGAGCCGCGTTTGGGATAAATTATTGGCTTTTTGCAAAAACGAGCAAATATTTACTGCTGAAATTTAACATATTTTTTATCGTAATGGAGGCTATATTTTCCTAAAATTTCAAAGCTTTATGTTCAAATCTCTCCAAGTATTACAATTGAGAAAGAGCCTATTTTGACAGTTTTAATTCTTTTACAACTTAACATGTGCACCGATTTTAACGTGCTTCATCTCACTTTGTTGGTATTGAAAATACCTGCGTTCTTTATTTGAACCTTCTGCCTCTAAAATCATTATATTTTCCTCTGCACGCGAAAAGCATGTTTTTCACATCTTATCGAATTTTTTTTGACAATGTTTCCGAACAATTAGAATTACTTTTTGTTCAAAGTCTAATTTGACTAGACTATTATTCGGGCTGACAAAAGTTATTCGAATGAAAGTTTTATTCGACGCTACGGATGAAACGTTCTTGGAATAAAAAAAGTATTTTTATTCCTTGAATAAAGTCTCATCGAATAAATTGGTTTATTCACTGTTTTGTTTGCGCCTTTTTTTATGAAATATATGAATAAGCCTATAACACCTATATGTCAATAAATGATAAATAAATCCATATCATTTCAAACAGCAGATTTGTAATAGAATTCCATGTTTTTTGTATATGGAATACCCGGAATATATAAGGTGTCATTTTTACAATATCTTTCTCCGGAATACCATTTCAAATTTTCCTATATTCGGCGAGAATCGAAATCTCACCTCGAGCCGTATTCCATCGTTCTCCCGGTGGACAGAATTGTAATGAAGGGCATGAGGCAACAGCGTAACAAAACTCTCGATACGGTCCGGCAACTATGCCTTCCGTGTTCCGAGGTTACATTTACCGACTGATTTGTAGTTTCATCGATGCTGATGGTAACATGGCCAAAGTGACTGACATTACATAGAGACACTATAATAAGAGATTTGACTTGAGCCAGCCAGTTTTGATTGGTTCGCCAAATCTTTGCTATTCCCGCTCATGTTTAAATCTATGAATTATACTACCCTTAATTGTAATACAATTTTAAGGAAATAAATATTTGGAAGTTGGTTAAAAAGATTCTTTGTCATATAATTCTAATTTCTTGTAATATCTATTTATCTTAAAATGCAAAATTTAATTGTAATGAACATAACATATGTATATTTCCAAAATTTTATTTTATAAAATCATAGTATTAACTTACCAACGTGTTTTTCATATAATTATTACGCTATATAATATGATATAAATGAAAATAAAATGATATAAATGAAGTGAAACAAATAAGGTAAAATGAAAAATGAAAGGAAAACAACTTTTTTTTCTGTATAATTATGCTTGTGAAATACAATTTTATTAACTTCTTGCAATAATGAATATCTTGTAATTGTTGACATTAATGTAGATTTATAAATAAACTTTCCACTGAAATATAAAGTAAAGAAAATTATTAAGATCACAATAATATCAAAATGACATAAATGAACTTCAAAATGACGGCAATCGATTGTCTCTCTCGTGCATCGCGTATACATACGTGGGTCCCGTTGATTGTGTGAGCGTTTGCACACAGCTCACGGCCACGGAGTCTGCCCCCTTAACACTGGGTGGTATGGGATGGGATGTTGGGCGCCCGGAAAACTATGTACGTTCGAGTAAACGCCCACGCTTTTCCTTCATAACATATATATATATATATATATGTTGATAAAATATGTATTACCCTTTGATTTAAGAAGTAATCTTAACAAATACCCAGCATTCGATATACATACCCAAATAGCACAAGAACGTCCTATGTACGTCCGATGGACGTACGTTCCGGACGTTCAGTACATTCGGAGGATGTCCCAAAAAGGTCCATATGTCCCCGTTAGGTCCTCGTTAAGATCTTTAAATGTCCTAGGAAGGTCCTCTTTACAAAGTGGAACGTCCCGAGGACGTCCTGTGTCAACATTCTCAGAACGTTTCCTGAATGTGTAAAAGTAACATTCCCTGTACGTTTTGAGAACGTTTAAAGAGATTTTAAAAACGCTATGGTAATGTCTTAATAGATGTATAAGAAAAGTTTCACAAATGTTTAAAATTGCGGTTAGGTTTCATTCTGTGCAAGGTGACAGGAGTTAGGTTAGGTTGGTTTGTGTTTAACAAATAAAAGATTAACTTTCCTACGATTTCCGCACTTAGTAGAAATTAGATCTAGTTAGTTCCTGTTAAGAAATAAAAGGTTAAATTTCCTATAAGGAATAATAATGAAAATATAGGTTTGGGGATTATGATCTCCAAGTATACATTGTGTTTATTTCTATTTTCACAGCAAAACTTTGATTCGGTGTTGGTTAGAGACAGTTTAAGAAAAAACATGTTTTTTCAACTTTCTTGAGGTTTTCGCAGAAAATCACTAATGTCGTTACACTTCTCTGTTGATTCTCTAAAGACTGACACCTTGTTCATTGGGTTCCGTCACCTTGCACGGAATGACATTGACAAAGAACCAATTAAAATTTGAGTCTTGAGAACATCCGTAGGACTTTTGGGACGGACGTTACTAGAACATCCGAAATTTAAATCTTACGAACGTCCTAGGGATGTCCAAAATGGCCGTAGGACATTCGGATATAAACTGGACATGAAACGGACGTCCTTAGGATGTACGGTGTTATCTGGGTAGTGGTTCACATGCAATATTTTTGCGAATATTTCGAAAACTGAATGAGGCCGGCTATTATATGTATAGGAAAAAGTTGTCCAGAATGATGACCTTGACAACATATTTCATAGGTGATTAAAATCGGAAGGGGATCCCATATTCTGCATACTTACCCGTGATTTTTAAATAAAACGTCATTACATGAAAAAAATTAATAAATATGGCCTTATTTTTCGACCTGTCAAAGGTATGTAACCCCCTTAAAAAACTTGAATTCGAATAACAGTAAAGATGATTGCATCGCGCCATAGAACATCGTTGATGGAACTCCTGGCTTATGTAACGTCTTTCTGGAACGCAAGTGTGGAGTGGACAACGATTTCACGCGAGCGTGTAAATACGTTCAATTTGTTTGTTGGAGAATACATGATCGTTTCTGACTAGAACCGGGCCGGAATACATCCACAGCTATAAGGCCGATATCGATAATTGCCGCGCTAAGCGTTTAACCTTCTTTCTTCTGGCGGTTAAACGAAGCTTGCGATGCCTCCTTGTCGACACCGGGGGATCCTCATTGTTCCGCAACAAATCGTCGTGACCTCTTTGCTCAAACAGGAGAAAATACTTTCTCGACAGAGCGAGCTTTTTTACGCTTCCCGCGGGGGAAACGATACAGTCGATACTCCACCGGTAGCGATGGGTTCGAGCGTACGTTGAGTACACACTCCAGTTCATACACAGTAGTGTCTGAAAAATAACGGGATTGACCATACAGTCTTGGCCAATAGTATTAGGCACCCCATACAATGTGAATTTTTTTAAAATATTTTTGTATTAGGAGGAAATCAAACTATTGATACGTGAAAGGAATCATTTTTCCTTAATTTTGTCGATATTTTATCGGGCTACCAATTGTCCTAATAACTGACAATCACAGAAATTTCTTTCTTTTATCCTGTTTTTTTTTAAAAAAAAAAAAAAGAATTAACTTGCGTTGATGATCACTCAATTCATTCCTTTTTAGTACATGTCAATAAAAACTTTTTAACTATCAAAACATTAACAGAAAAACCAAACTCACATTGATGTGTGTTAACAGCGAGTATGTACTGACAGCAAACTGTAACTTTTATGAAAAAATACAAAATGTAGACTACGGACCACTCAGCTACTTTATGGCACACTATAAACCTTGTCAAATGTTTTGAAATTCTTTTGAGCTGCCCGACAAAAGATGATAAACAATAGAAAAGTTTCAAAGAAATAGTTCTCGCAGCAAGCTGAAATAATAAATGTACTTGATATTTTAGGCCAAGACTGTATATTAATTCAAACGTTGAATATATTTCGAAACATTGTTCATTTTATTCAAAGTCTGTACCTGCGGAATTAATAGAACACTTGGTCACGGTCAACCAATATGTGAATAGATTTTTGGAGATCTGCTTTCGGAATCGCCATTGAGTACCTATCTTATGTATGTATTTCGTTGCTTTCACCCCTAGAGTGGTTACATTTTGTAAGAAAATAATCCCTGAAAAAATTTATTGCAATCGGACAACATGAAAGGGTGCCGACTAGACCTTAAAGTGTTTAAATCAGTCCATGTTTCTGGAGTTTATAAAGAATTTTTCGAAAATGGTAAGCCCTACCGAAATTTTGTTCAAACAATATTAAAAGACGATTCGGCTTTCTACAATTTCTGTTTATATAATTTTTTGTGTTTCCAACCATTTTTTAGATAATAGCGATTGAACATTGAGAGGTTCGCACTACACGCGTATAGGCAATACGCTACGTCCATACTTTATGCGCAGATAAAGGTTCTTTTAGACTGCAGCTAACACGGCAAAATTTATAGTTTTTACAACACGACAGATGTATCACATATATATTTCTGTCTAAAGGTATACATCGATACTCTAAAGTGCAACGAGAAAGGGACAGGCAATTGCGGTTCATGACACGCTTCTTGATTGGGGCCTACCTGCAAATAAGAAAATGTGAAGCAAGTTGTGTCACGTCATCGTCGAATGTAGGAAATATTAATGGTACTAGTGTCCTGTTGGAACATGTGTCAGAAAGAGACATATTGTATTTACCCTGTCGGCATTACATCTTTGAAATAATTCTGCCAAGCGTCTTTGAAGTAAAAACGTCGTCATCGGTAAGTCTAAGCATACCGATTTTTAAACGTTTTCAAATAGCTTGGCCAAACCTTAATGTAAAAAATGTTAAATCTGGTCTCATAAAGAAAGGCATTAAAAAGATGTTGATTGTTGATATAGATGAAATGATTCTGTTTGCAAGAAATAATTTATACAATCATCAACCACGCGATGATTACAAGAACTTCCTAATATTAATAATTTTATCCCTTGGAGGTATTCCACCTCACGGAATATCTTTTCATAAACCAAGGACAATGCACAATAATGTATAATGTTTAAAACTATTTCTCTTTCGATTGGAATTTCAATTAATTATAGAGGAGATCAAATCTATTTCAGATATCTGTGTATTTATAGTGAAAGTTTACGCAAAAGCCTGGTATAGAGCTCCGTTCGTTGTTGAAGCACCAAATGAAGATTAACATTTTTTAAAGTATTTAGCTCATTATAATATTATTGTTCCCCATATATCTAGCGTGACAATGAATAACTTGAAAAATCACTTGTATTTAAATTTAGAAGCTGTAGCACTTGCTTCTTTCGATGGGGAGAAGTATCATATAATTCTAAAAGAAAAATGGTAGCTAATTTAAATATTGACGATAGTGGAAATAATTATGATGAGAAGTGTGTTAAAAGGTTTACGTTAAGGAATTAGGACGTTCATGAAATAACTGAGAAAGGACTAAAGTATTTCGTTTCTGCAGAAACTGAATTATTTTTCATGGGATTTAACATAAATACGGAATTCTTTTAATGCAGACCCTGTAACGTGGTTCGAACAAGATGCCTACGATACAGGGATTTGAAATAGCAAGGAAATTAAGGGTGGTAAATGATGCAGCAGAGAGAGCAGTTAAGTTAACGATCGACAACAATGAATATGTAACAAAAGACCAAGAACAAAAACGGTTTATCTTGTAAATTGTACAAGATTATCGTCACTGCTACTCATAATCAGATACTAGAAAAGATACATTAATGTAACCATGTTCCTTGTTATTATAATACAAGTAGTAATTAAGATTAATGCAAATAAAACTGTATAAATTGTTGTTAAATTAAAGGATTCACTATTTTTACAAGAAATTTCTTGTCATCGGCGTGCAAATCCATTATTCAAACGCTATTATCGTCAAAAAGGATGGGAGTACGAAAAAAAAAAGATATATAGCGAAAAATTATTTAAAATTTAATTCTCTTTTAATATTATTTCAAGAAAATTTCGATAAGACTTACCATTTATGAGAAATTCTTTATAAACTTCACAAACATCGATAAATTTAAAACTTTAAGGCCAGGTCGGCACCTTTTTCTGTTGTCCGATTGTAATAAACTTTTCCAGGGATTCTTTTTTTATAAAATGGAACTAAACTAGGGGTGAGAGCAAAAAAAAATCGGATGTTGAAAAATAAGGGTCATTCTAGTGTTCACACATGATAATGCACCTGTTAATCGTACCGCGGCAGTACGTGAACATTTAGCCAAAAAACTAACAGCAGTACTTGTCCATCCACCGTCTTCACTTGATTTGAGATGACGTTCTAACCATAGAAACGCCGCGCCGACCTGATCGGGATACTCACGGCGTTTCCGAAAGCAGATCTGCAGAAATCTAACCGTTGGTTCACCGTAACCATCGTTATATTATTAATGTCGAAGGAACTTTGAATAAAATGAACGATTTTTCGAAACATACTCAGTGTTGGAATTCATATACATATTGTCAAACCCGCTATTTTTCAGACATACTGTGTAAGTATCAGCACAATTGTTGGATGTGAAGCAGACTCGGGAAGCATTTCGAATTTATTGAGGCTGATGAATGAATTAAAATTACTGCCATTATATTTAGTAAACAAAAATATACTGTGCTCCCTACAAATATATTTTTGGCATTTAAAACACCACAGAGGATGCTTTTTGTCGTATTTTCTAACTGGGCGCATGGGGTCATAATTGTACTACTTGAATAGCGACGCGTGGGCGCGCTGCAGCGGCGCGATCACTACTAAATTTAAAATAGCGTCGTAAGATAGGATGCTATTCGAAATGGGAAGTTCCAAATTAAAATGCGTTCGATATTTTTTTAGCGATTGAAGTGACTGTGCCCCCAGCACCTATTTAAGACTTAACTGAGTAACGTGAGTGTGCGGATAAATGAATTTTGGAACAATACAATAGACCCATTACTTATTTGATATTGATCTTTATATATCTTGGAAGAAAGAATGCAAATATTAAATATAAAAGTAACGTGATAATACCATTAAACGCGATTTGGTAACAAAATCTATGGAACCCGTTATGCTCTTCTGGCTATAATTATAAGTTCAGCTCAGTTATTGTATATTGTGTTATGTGTTATTGAAGCTAATTATTCTTTGTTCGAAGGATTACACAATAATACACGGAAAGTTAGAAACTAGACTCCGGATGTTTATGGAAATGCATATTTTTATAGAAAACGGATAAAGCAATAGGATCTGAGGAGAAATATGTTTTATGATTAGAGAATTCTGAAAATATATTTTTTATTTTGCACTTTTTGCATAATGCATATGTTCTTATGTTTTATATTTAAAAACATATGCAATAACTTATTGCATATGTTATTTGCCCTGTATAAATCTTTCGTGTTCTTAAAAAAAAAGTTTCTCGACAAATCAAATTAGTCTATCAGGAAACTATTGCACTATAACTGTAGAATACTATTAAATGTCGAGAACGTAAACATATACATCGTGGTAATTATAGACAAACATCAAAACATACTTGTATAGACTTTAGTTGTTCGTTGAGCATTAGATATGGCAGTACTTGTATCTATTAGAGTGTTTTTAATAACGCCGAAAACTCGGAGTAGTAGAATATCACGATTAAAATTATTTCGTAAAATTATTTTACGAAAATATGGTACACATTACATGTATAGTGCATGGTTTACACAGAATTGCGAAGGAAGTACGTCTTCACTTTCCACCAGTGAATAAATTAATATCATCAATAAACAAGGTCTATGTTAAAGCTCCGCTTTGTATTGAAACGTTCCGAAGAATATTAAAAAATATGTACTCCTCTACCACCGGAACCTATTTTAACTAGTAGATGGGGTACGTGGATTGAGACGGCATTATTTGATGCTGAACATTTAGAAAAAATTCTTGTCATTTACTGTAACTCGAATTACAATATGTCACAATAAATCGCAAAATGTATTGTTCACGTTGAATATTTTCCTTGCAAATTTCCATATTTTTCGTGCATAAATCGCATATGTTTCTTACATATTCATTGTGCATAAACATCCGGAGTTTAGTTATTACAGTTACAACCAATATTTGTATTACTGCACATACCGTGAATTATTATACTGGGGAACAAAAAAATTTTGTTCATGTTGTCAGAGATTTAAGATCGGTTTCAGAGTACATACTCGGAGATCCTGAATTCGCAATACATCTTCGTATTAGCTAAATTGACTGCGATTTTCAAAATTCAAATCAAAACGGTTGAAATTTAACGTTTGTGTCAATTTGAAGTGCCTACTACTTTCGTTTTTGTGTTACCTATCCTCTTATCAAAACCCTCTTGTGAAATTTGTTTACTTTCGGTTTAGTGATTTCCAAAGTGAAAAATAAGATAATTGGTTTTATTTTATTTCAGTGGTGAATTTTATGGAAGTGACTGTGCGTTTTTCTGTAGCATTTTATAAATAAAATTAATTCAGAATCATAGAAATTGCTTGTATGTTTCCTTTTTTCCTTATTTTGCATAAATATTTAAGACATATGCATATCTCAAAAACTGGAGCCAATGAAGGAAAAGTAATGGCATATTCAGGATCACGAGCACTAAATTACTCAAAATCAACTCTTAAATCCCTGGCAACAAATTGACTGTTCTCCTGTGTTATTGATTGCTTAAAAGGCGTTGTTTTCTGGTCAGGCAAAAGTATTAAGTTTTGTACCGCTGTTTGTTATATTTTTCCAATAACATCTACTGACCAACAGTATTGTCTCATATTAAATACATAATTCATTTCGAACTTCTCGTAAGAAATGTCTGATCGCCAGATAGATTATTTTAGAAAGCTATCGATACGGCATATGATTTGAAACTGTAAAACCATGAATGATGCAAAACATTTCTTACAGATTTCATGACCAAAACAAAGTAGTGGTGATGCCTACTTGAACACTAATCACGGTATCGAATGTTATCTAATAATGAACCAATGTACACTAAACGCCAAATAAGACCATAACTGTTTCTCGCAGCTGGAATAGAATTTGTCATACACTGGGTGACATAATGAAGTATTTCTCAAGACATGAATACTTACGAATTGGCAGGTTTGTACTTCACAGTCAGTCAATGTATGATGCTACACGAGGCATAATGATGCTCAATTGTTTAAGACGTTGGTAACTAAGGTAACCGAGAGGAATATGCGCAAACAATATGGTCTTATTTGACGTTTAGTGTACACGATTTGTCTCGGAAGTTTCGAAATTATTCACACTTTTCATCGGCAATTATTGAAAATAGTTACCTTCCGAAATAACATGTTCTTTACTATAATCATATAAACACTCGAAATAGCTCTGATAATTCTTCTTGAAGACGACGGAGAAAATAGTCGTCGGAGCCCTGTGAATGTCCAAATGATTTTGGATTGTCGTTTTTCTGTCTCCGTTTCCAATTTGAGTGACAAGAATTATGTAGTTATGATGTAGCTGAATTAGACGAATACGGTGGATAATTAAACTGTGAGATACCTTTTTAAGGCCAAAATCAAAGTAAGTAACTATCCCGGTTTTTTTAACGTATAAGCAGAAAAATTAACCAAATTCAACAGAATTGTTGTTGTTGGAATAAATCTACATTTTATCTTTAACTCAGTATTAACGAAAGTGCAAAAATAATAAGAATTAAATAATAATTTATTTTTTTAAAGTAAAAAATGTAAAAGACTAATCTCTGATCACCTAAATCATATAGCTATAACTGACTGTGAGCTCTCGTAATTTTTTGGAAAAAACTTTTATCATAATAAACTTGTTATATGGTATCTGTAATATACTAAACTGATCAGGAATTGAGTTCTGATTAGGCTCTGTAACGACGTAAACTGATGATTGGTAAAGCCAAAAGTTTCAATCGTCGTCGTGTCCACCACATTGCAAAAGAATTATCAGAAACATTCACAGAGTTTTAACAATTATTGTGAACAGTCTTTTTGAAAGAAAACTATTTTTAATATTCGATGGATAAAGAGCATCGTTATTTCACGGAAAACTGCTATGTATTTTGATTTCAGTTTGCAAACTTTTCGGGCAGACTGTGTATGATCAATTAAAAAGATACGTGTCCGTCACACGTTGGAGAAAAAAACACCTTTTATTTTTCACTGTCACGTTTCACGTAGCTATCAGTGCTCGGTTCTGTTCGATCGAGAGAGGATTCGAGAGGCAGCGGCGGCGCGCACGATCCAGATTTACAATTGCGTCCAGGCTTTTTCTTTCCGATAATTGGATTTGCTCGCTCGTACGTTTCAGTGCATAAGGCACCATGTTAAATCGATTTGCTGGGGAAGCTTGTATCAAAGATATCCTCCCGCGGACCATGTGCCCGGCCCGTCGATGCCCACGGATCGATTCTCCAAGTCGCCGCACGATCGTCCCCGAGACGACAAAAGCACAAAGTCGTTTTTACGGTACCCGACCGACTCGAGTGCACGCCGCCGCGAGGGAAGCGGATCGATACGCGCGAGTACAATTCTGTTACGCGCGAAAACCACTGTGAACCGGCTTTTCAGTGTCGTACAAGCAATCTAATCCATGAAGAAGCACCGACGACGTACATCCCCGTTCATAATAATTTTACCCGTTCATCTTATTTCATACTAATTTTTCCATTTTCTGCATGTACACATAGTACAGCCTCTTGTATCCGAACACCTATTATCCGACTACCCTAATACTACCTACATAGGATGTTCTACCATCAGAATGGTCTGTTATCCGAACATTCTGCTGTCGAAGTAGTGCAATTACAGATGGCACGTATACCGGTGTACTTGTGAAAAATATAATAGAGTCGGATGATAGAGCTTGTTAAACAATGCAGAATTTTCGTCTAAATTTTTAATCTAACTCAGTGTTCCCAACTTTTTTTGGGTCATGCCCCACCTTAACGCCACAAAGACATCGATGACCCCCTAGCGTAATAGTAAACCATATTCTGAAACAGTTTAACATTAATAGCTGCTTCAAATAAAAGAGACACATAGGTAACACTGTTGTCGATAAGGTGACAAATGTCAATCGATTACTAATTGCCCCTCGAAATATTCAAATTGCTCCTTGTTGGGGTGTACGCCCCACGTTGGGAAACATTGATCTAACTTCACTTGGAACAGATAGAGCTGAACCGATCCAAGTAAATACAAGTAAATAATCTTTCGATACTTTCGTTTCGATACTGAGTATTTTTACTTATCCTCGGAATCGAAAAAAAGTACTCATATCGAATGGAGTCTTAATCGATGTGAAACATAATAAATGTGAGGTAGTTGTCGAGCAGTTATATTACTTTCTAATAAATGTTTGTTAATAAAATATATATACGTTAAAAAATGTTCATTATTAAAATATATATTCGTTAAAATCTGAGATGGGCAAATTCATTATCTAGATAGAGTATCGAATAACGAGTAAATGATAAATACGTATTCGTCATTTTTGATATATTTAACGATTGTCAAATAATACTTCTTCCTGAATGAGTCAACATTTGGCCAACAATTGTTTAGTCTGATTAACTGTTTAAAGCTCAGGATGACGCCCTTAGGTATTGCAGCTTTTCACTATGTGTCATTCGAATAAAATTCTGCTCAACTCTGGTTAAACTATATTATGTTACTAATAAAAAAGAACTTTGTATTCATTTTTCTTCGATACAAGTAGGTATCGATACTTTTGTTGCGATATTAATTAGATGTCGATACTTTTTTTCGACACAAATGATGAGTAAAAGTATTGATACCTTGGCGATGTCGGTTTATCCCTAGAACCAGAGCAGTCCCGTAAGTCCTTGCCATTTTCAACCAGCTTTACTTTTATTTTATATTTATGAAAACTTTATTTCTGTTCTACGATATAATCACCGTCGTTACCAATAACATTTAGCTATCTGCTCGGCAATGTTTGGATGCCTTTCTCCCAGAAAGATCAGGTCTGGAGTGTAAAAAGGTCACCAATATACTTTTTGGGGGTGGTATAATTGTCAAACTTCTTGCCCAGCAAATGTCGTTTAAGAGCTCGAAACGAGTGAAAGTCTGAAAGTGCAATGTCCGGGCTGCACGGTGGATGGGGTATGGTAGACCATCCTAGCTCCTTCAGCTTCTCACGCGTCAACTTTGCGCAGTGAGGTTAAGCGTTATCGCGAAGAAACTGGACGCTGAGTCGTTTTGACTGTTTTGTTCGCACAGCATCGGTTAGGTTGCGCAGCTGGTCCCTTTAACGGATGACGCTGATTGTCTGGTTAGGCTTCAGGAATTCCCAAAAGAGCATTCCCTGCGAGTTAGTGATGGGCACCATCGACTAAATTAAACTATCGACTAATGACTATTTAGTCGCAACATACTATCGACTATTTATATAACATACAGTCGATAGTTTTTAGTCGACTGAAATTTTGCTTTACAGGTTATGTATAGATTATGTCGTCAACTTTTCAGCATCATTGGTGTATTTACCTTTTAGAAATGTATTAGTTCATAGATAGAATTTCAAAAATATAAGTGGTAAACAAGTTTTTTATAAAAAATTACTAATATTCGATTTTTTGTAAGCTATTTAATATTGGCACTTAAAAAATTAACTGCTCTACATTTTTTATGTAAATCAATTAGGTTATAAGCAATAATTGCCACAGTTCTTGGTAATGCATAACAAAATATATGAAAAAATTGCAATTGGTTTGCATCACAAAGAAAATAATTAAGATCCAGTCAATAGCGATCAATAGCTCGATAGTTCGAGCGAGTCGCTTGAAGCGACTAAATTTAATTGACTAAATTTAGTTGCTTCAAGCGACTAAAGTAGTCGACGATTGAAAAAATTAGTCGACTGAAAGTAATCGACTAGTTGGTTACTATCGACTTAGTCGATGGTGCCCATCACTACTGCGAGTCCCAAAAGACCGACAGCATTAACTTCCAACCGTGTGGATCGGGCATTAGCTGGGCTGGCGGGACTTCGCCGTGAGGAAGCAAAAAGGCGTGGCGTGTCTCATTTTGGTAGCGTACCCAGCTTTCATCTCCAGTGATAAATACCGTCCAATCGCTACTAGTACCTGGCCCAAATGCTGCGTCGATGATCTTCTCAACCATCTCAGTTGAAGAAACGTTAAACCGGTGCTCATACAACATAATATGTAGTTTACAGTTGACGTTGCTCCATTTTCGTTCTCTATTAACCTCCTTGTTACGCCCGCGCCAATATAGGCCAATTATAGCCATTAGGCGGAAGGTTCGCGGACATACTCGCACATTCTGGAAACTTCTCGGACCTGCTTCGATTTAAAGACGAAAACGTTCGAAGAACAACGGACACGACAAACACTTATGAAACAGACCGATACATAGAATCACCCTGTATATTGTATACATTATATACTTTCTGCTGTTCGATCGAATTTTACGCTCGCACTTATATTAAAACCCTTGGAATGGATATTCTTGAATGAAATAAATACGTTAGTCAAACGAATATTTTAGATTGCCCACGACACTGAGAATAATTTATACTCTTTGCAATGTGTAGAAATAATACACAATTTGTTTATTTCGTAATTTCAGCGATATTGTATTAGTAATAATTTATTATTTTACTTTCATTAGCGTATGTGTACGATTACACGTGGACGGAATGTGTTCATATAACATAAGTATTACAAAGCAACAAATCGTAAAAGAAGGAATTGATTACGGAATGTGTCCGAAAACATGATACTAAAACATAAACATAAACTAAACAAAAACATATACTAAAAGGAAGTTATTCCTCATGCCAAAATAAGTTGAAAATGTAGAAACAAATTTTTTATGTATTCGAAATGTATTGATAATTGGTTTTTTACAAAACCTCGTAGACTCATTAGCTTCCTGTGTTAAAAAGTGATTTTTTAAACTGTCATTTAATTTCTTGCATTGGATTTTTAATATTGAGTTTTTCATGCACTGATTACCCTCATTCCCCTATTTTATATAGACATGGCATGTTATTTCCCTATAAACCTATTTTTAAAAGGCTTATATCTTTGAACCCGACAAGTTGAAAACCACTTTGCAACTACACATGTCATACTAAAGTATGTATGTACTCCCTTTCAGCTACGAGACGACATAAAAATTAGAAAATCAACAAAAATGTAATTATTACGTTTTCCCCTTATGATCTTCATATGTAACGACCTAATGTAACAATTAATTGTTCAAATTACAAAAGGGATCGATTGTTATTAGGTACTTCGATATTTCCACCCTAAAGTTGCAACTGCGGACTGGCTATCGAATGAAAACCAGTCTGTTGTTATTTCGTATTTTTGTTATCATTTTTCAATAAAGTATTTTTAAGCCTACGTGTCTATGACATTTTTTCTCGTATTTTCATTTATAGAATCTGCTGATTATGTTTTGCGGAAAAAATTAGGAAAGAAATCCTCGATTAGTGTTCAAAGGCTCCTCGGTACTGACAAGGAGAAGTCTTCAGGTGTAACGCCGACTTTTTAATCAGGTTTAGCACAACGATAAAGCACGGAATTCTGAAGCTAATGACACTTTTTGCAACCGCATACAGCCATTAGTTTATGAAATAAGTTAATGTTCAGTGCTGAGGGGCCTTCGAACACTTAATTGAGGATTTACTGTAAATAACTGACTGTGAACTCTGTGGCTCGAGCGACTTGAAGTTTTGAACGTTCCATCACTTGTTTGGCAAGTTCATAGACCGTTTAGAGTTTGCAACGCCATCAGCATATTTGAAACGTCATCAGACAGTTGGAAATATTATCAGACTATTTGATACAACCATGAGATTATTTAGAAGACACTGGACTGTCTGATCAAACGCCTCGCCATGATCAAACACGGCTTGAACTGTTTAATCAGTTTCGTCCTTTTTGTCAGATGTTTAGGTCAAACATGTTTGATACAGTCCCCCCGCGAACCCCACTACTTCCGGGGGCGAAAAATGCACTGGTCTATTTTTCGTTTTCATCGTAAATCCCAATCTCGGTGATGTTATTTCGTGGCTGGGCAAGTTTAATTGAGTTTCCGTCATTCAAGGAGGTTTAACGGCGGGCCTTTATCTGCCCAGCTCGCACCGTAGAGGCTGACATTCCCGGCTCCCAAAGCTCCGCTTATTATTTTCGATATTGCGCAACAAACCGCAGAGATCCCCTGGCTTTTAAATATTGACAATTACCGAAATAGCCCGGTTGTGTTTGCGCTCGCGGGCCACGTCAGGCACTTTAATCAATTGGAGGAGCACGCTGAAAGCCGGCCAACGATACCGGTGAACGTACGATAGAACATCATTCGTGTCCGCTTCATTATGGGCGCCAGTGATTACCGTGGTTCCGAATAAAACTGTTACACAGTTTCCGGGTTGATAAAACGACGTCCGAGCAAATTGATTTCACTTGCCATTACGTTTACGCATTAAATCTGATTACTATATGATTACGTTTACGTATTAAATGTGATTAACTTGTGATTACGCTTACATATTAAATGTACAGCGCCCCAGTGCAGCCGAATGATAGAATTTTAGAACAAAATTGAAATTTAATCGTAAACAGGTGGGTGAAACGGTCCTGAAAAGAATTGTTAATAACTGTTATATAAAAGTTCTGACTGAAACAGTTGTAAAGGATCGAAATGATATATCGACTTCGATTACGCTTCACAGTCTGTTATTATGTATTGTATATCGGTTCTGTATTGGTTCTCTATCGATTTAAAATGGTTTTTAGGTCGGGCCTTATCATTCTATATTCCGGTTAGGTTCTTTTTACACGAAATGCAAGAAACGATAGTCATCTTTGCTTGTCAGTTTGGTTTGCTCTAACGATAAGGAAACGTAGTAATATTTAAACAAACGAAGAGGGACCATCGAGGCTCTCAAATCGTTAATTCTCTTTCGAGTGTCTCTATATGTATAGTTGAAAGCTCTACAGGGTGTCCCAACATATATTAATGTTGTAAATCCTTGAAAGGGGTTATTCCCGGGGTGATTTGAAACAAATTTTTCCTTAGTGAAAAAGTTGTCAGAGGCTTTGTTAACGAGATGTTAACGAAAAACTCCGACCAATCAGAGCACGAGACACTACCGGCTGAGCTCCTGTGGTAGCGTTGAATACGCGCTATTTTCAAAAATTTATCATAGACGACGTAATGATTAAAAAAAGTATGTGTAAAACATGCATTCTTTATTTTCTCATTGCAGATACAAATAACTTTTAGGTCATATATTTACAAACACTTCTTTTGTAGTGTTTCATCAATTTATGAACAATGCTGCATAATTCTCATTCAATGATTGTCAACAGAACAATTAAATTGATATTTTTACAAACAGAGTACATTAGAAAAAGATTTAAAATCTTAACGATGTTTTGCTGAAGTCGTTACTTTATTTATTGCACAAAAGCAATAAATTTCTTTCCAGTTTTAGTATTCATAGAAATTTATTAACCTACTCGGAATAGTTTTATTAAAAATTTTGAAAAGTAAGGGAATTTTTATATTGTATTAATGGTTAAGACGAATAAGTAGTGGAGGATTTGAAATATTCGATTTTTAAGGCTAGAATGTTCGTAATTTTGGAGGCAATATTCTAAAAGTATGACGCAAGTTGTTTTTACTTTAATGAATGCTGCAATGACATTTATCAGTTTTAATTATTATAATTTCACTCGCTCCGAATTATTTCTTCTAGAACGTTTTCAAACATGAAAATGGACCTGTAAGTAGTTTATGTAATCGTTTTGACTCGTTATCGAAGTGACTTGTTTAATATGCTTAGAAAGCTTGCTTATTTCTTCGAAACGAAAGGAACTGCCATTTGTTATATTACCACTTAACATTAGGATAATCTGCAGAACCTGACTATACTCATCAGCCAACTAAACAATATTCGCTTCGTAAGCTGTATTATATTGTAGAGAAGACAAACTTTGAAATTGTCAAAAAAAGAAGTGGAAAAAATACGAAAGCATATAAATGAATAAAGTTGAAAAACCAAATAGCTCGTAATTGCCACTTACCGAATTTTTGTTTGTAAAATAATTAAATGAAACCTAGACTCCTCGATTACTTAACCACGCTTCCTATGATTGAAATATCACAAGACTTCAGACTCACCTGCAACAGAAAAGAGAACGGAACATTAATATAATTAAAAAACTGCAACAATTTAAGCATAAATTTAATAAATCTTCATTCCTTCGAGGTAGTAATATTAAATTACATAATATCGAATTATTAGGCTGCGGATGTTTATGCACTTATAGTATCGTATAAACTGCAGAATACAATAAAACGAAGAGTATAGTAAAATTTAATATCAGTTACGTATAATTATTAACATACTGAAACCCCTGATACCGGAAATAAAACTCTATCGATTTGTAGTTTTTATATATTACCTATGTAGTGTAAAAACTTGCAAATCTGCATAAACTTCCGGGTTATACTAATTACCAATAAACAAGTTGTAGACAAACTACATACTCCCACATTTAATTCGGAAAAGGCAACAGTCTCAGACACACCAGCTGATCCTTCTAAATTATCCCCATTTCCTTGAGCATTCTCTCCTGCGTGAGACTCAATGCTCCGTTTATACAATAAAATAATTACATAAACGTATATTTTATATAATATAACATAATAATTATACGTCCCAGATCTTTCGAACATTGTATGCCACATATATGTATTACTCTAAAGTAATCGCGATAACACATTCTGTAATACCAATGTGTATGCAAAACCCCGCAGTGTTACGCCAGCAACGGTGGACAATTAAACTGTAACAAAAATATCTCTGTGATCGGCTCGGCATTAAAGCACCGTTCTTCTGTTCCGAAACGCTACACGCGTGCGAAAACCGCGTCTGCGGCGTAAAACAACAATAGAAGCGCTTCACGTAATAATAACGATTAGGCGGGAACCGGCGCTGTGGCGCTCCTTGCGTAAACGCGTGTAACCCCTGGAAAAATTCGCCGTCGCAGTTTTAACTTAAGACACTCGGCGCGAATTTTATCGTCGGTTTATAACGTCCCTGCAATCTTGGTTTATCACCGCATGAATCGTACACCGAAAAACTGGCTGCTCATTGGGCTCGCGAGCTCCGTGAACGCAGCGTCTCTCCCTGTAAACGAAATTCGTACAATGACTCTCGTTTCCAGGAACACGTTTCACGACCATTTTATCCCCGACATTCGAAGATACACTCGCGTATACCGCTATAATGCGAGCCGGGAGAAAATGTGCGGTCTGACTCTCCAGCTGGAACGATTTTCCGTGGAAAAGTGCAGGCTGCGTACTTAAAGGGGTACATACACTACCATTCAAAAAGTTTGGAAATAGTCTTTCATGGTTAAACAAATCATCATTTGTTAATTTATTGAAAGTAACCGCTTGTAAAAAAGTTTATTGCATCAATTTTGACCAGTTTACAAAAAGAAATCGTTTTTCTAATCATATTTCTCAAGAATTCTTTATTTTATTCATATTCTACTTATGTGCGTGTACAAGAATATTTTAAGAAATTAATACATAAATACAGTGCCCAGAATTTGATTATAAGTCATTCAAAATGAAGGTGGTCATTTTAATGGGGCAAAAACTTGATAAAAGTTTCTTTGTTACTTTCAAATTGGTTTTGTCAGGTATAATAAATATACACATACATATCGCACTCTCGAAGAAAAGTGTCACAAGTAAAAAATTGCCAATTTTCATTTTATCGCATAAAACATCGTCCAATACGTAGTTCTACGATACAGAGAAATCTGACTAGTTGGAGTCCAATACTTCAAACGACATAGTGCTAGTGTATTGTGTGTAATACACATATAAAGTGCTACGTGAAGGAATCAGTTTCTTTTCACTCTTCTGCAAAATTACACGTTTTCGACTTGTGACACTTTGCTTGCAATGGTACGATATAAGCCTTTGCAATAAACAAAATCTGTAACTTGACTTTGTAAGATTGTACTTAACTGTTTCCAAACTTTTGAACGGTAGTGTACATACTTCTGGTAGCGTGCAAAATAGGATTTTTTCACCAATTTATGCCAGAAAAACTATTTGATGAATTGATTTGCTATTTTTCTATTAAGAAGGGGATACATTGTCATCTATTTTAGAAAATTGTCGCGGTTGTATGTAAACAAATATATCCGAAAAATTAATTTCTGCATATGCTTGCTGAGCTAGCGTAACAGCATTGTTGGCACAATTCGAAAATGAATGACAGTTTGTTAAATTTTATCGTATTGACGATCACTTACCGGTAGTTGATTTTTCAATTTTTAGTTTTAAACATAAATTACGCCATTTTAAAAAAAGATGAATGACATTTTCCGCAAACATTTACTCATTTATTATGTAGCGAATGATTAAAAATTAAGAAACCCACAAAATGGCCCGATAGGTCGAAAATAATCCTATTAGCTATATGTATACCATATTTGATGAAAAAATATTGAAAAGTAACAGACTCATTGTACCAATAGAGTCCGAAGAGTGTGTTTCGAGAAAAACTTGTTTAAAGTTTCATTTACCCTATTGTTGGACATGGCACGATCTTACAATTTTAACTGTAACTTCGTTAATTTTGCAGAGTTTTCTCATAAAATTTGTAGCTGATATTCTTCGTGTTACGTGCTACATTAAATCAGCAAATAAAAAAGAAATCGATTTTTTTAACCTCCCAAAGATATGTATGTACTTCGGAATGTCCACACATCAAAACACTATGGATATTGATCCGTTAAGGTGTCTATGATTTTTTTTTGTCAAAATTTTTGGTAAGCTTTTGCTTCGTACCATCATAAAATGAATAAAATAAAGATATAATAGTACGATTCTCCCATGAAACCCATGTTTCAAATAAAAATTATGTTTGTAAATGAAACATCCAAATACTTTTGTCCAGCTAAACATAGATAAAACTTATTTTATATTTTGTAATATGCAGGGTGTTAACCCTTTAACTCCCAGTGTTGTATCAGTGCATCACTCACTTTAAAAGTGCGTCAAACTCTGTTGCCGGTTAATATTTCATTTTTGTTAGTAACGATCTGCAGTTTCACTGACGTTTTCAGTTGAAAAATTCAAGTACTTCCTCCGAAAGTATATCCAGAAGACTTCAAATGACTAATCAACATGGGTCCCAAAAAAAATTAAATGAAAAATTTTAAAAACCCCCGACACAAAAAGAACGGTTTATTAACTAAAAAAGTAAGTTACGAAGAGTTTAAAAACTATGAAATAACTTACTATATCATATTATTTATTTTTCTGGTATAGGTAGTATATTCCCAATGTACTATTATATTCAATTTTATGATCTCATATAGTAATGAATTTCCACGACTAAGACTCAGCTATTTTATAATCTTTATTTTGAATTCTTATAATATTCAAGAATGCGTCGGGGACTGCTGTAAAATGTTAGCAAAAAAAATTGAAAAGATACATACGAGTATAGTAAACATATACTGTATAGTTGTACATACGAGTACAATAAACCAAGCCTACGCTATGACTATCCTCATGTATCTTATGAATTCTTTTTGTTGTTAACATTTTACAGCAATCCCCGACGTATCTTGAATATTACAAGAATTCAAAATAAAGATTATAAAATAGCTGAATTTCAATCGTAGAAATTCATTACTATATGAGATCATAAAATAAATAATACGATATAGTAAGTTATCCCATACATTGAAAACTTTTCGTAACTTACTTTTTCAGTTAATAAACCATTCCTTTTGTATCGAGGGTTTTTAAAATTTTTAATTTAATTTTATTTCATACGTTTTTTTATTTATTAGATCCAGTTATTATTTTCCTAGTCATCATCAGACCCTCAGGATTTCGGGTATGGAAGCGACACCATAAACCTAAACATTTGAGTCCAAACTCGAGGTTCAACAACCGTGGCTGACATTCCTTCAGAAATTGTGAAGGAAGTTGAAGAACTTGAAAACTATTGAACCGATTTTAACCAAACATAGCTATTAACTTTCCTGGAAATGATTCATTTTAAGACCCATGTCGATTAAACAATCTTTACTCCACTCGTAAGTACTACTATATAGTCTTGGTAGACCCTTATTTTTTAACTATGTAGAGGTATCTCTGTGTAACTTTAATGAAAGCTAGTTCCGAACTAATACTAAATATGTAGATACTCCACAGAGCAGAACTTTTGTAACATCACCATATAACAAGAAACAGAAAGACAAACGTATTAGTCCGAATTCATTTCCTACGTGAGCCTATTGTAGTAGAGACTTATAACAGAAAAAGAACGGATTAATTTGCAAAAAATTGTATTCGGATAGTGGATATTCCACGGATAGACTAGCGTGCAGCGCAGACTATAATCATCCAGATTTATGCGCAAGTGCGGTTTCTACGGTGAGTGCGAGATTCCGTGAAAATTTCATCGGCTCGTGAAAAAATCAACAAAGATATTTCGAATTCACTGAGCAAATAGCTATCGAGCATGAGTACCTATAACGGCATTATCCTCTTAGCCGCGGCGTGGGTTCACCACGGCTATCGCGTTATGCGTTAACTTTCATTGATGTGTGCGGGTGCGTGCATAAAAAGAACCCGCTCATTGATTCCACGGACCCCTTCTCCTTCTCCTTCTCTCTTGCCCAGCCCGACTGGTCTCTTCCTCCGTAGGTACACTACTACTCAAAAGTTTGCACTCGTTTACTCGACAAGTCGGTCTGAATTCGTAGGAATGATATTCGGTCGTTAACTACAAGTTCTGTGGACTTTTTATCCTCGAATATTTATTCAAAAATAATACAGCTACAATCTTTTTAATTTTAATCTTATGTTATTTCATTTATTGTATGATCAGTCAATTGAGCCGGGTCTTTTTTTAACAACGCTTCCAAATCATCAATTACTACTTCTGCTAGCTTTTTAACACGTCCTTTGTCTTTCAAGTGGAAATCGGGATTTTTGGATCGATGAAATTATCTCTCACCTGTGACTGGATCGTTTGTTTCTGCTGCCGTTTTCTTCAAATGAGATAACAGCAAAATACAATGGCGGGCATGCTCTTTGCCAAGTGTTATTTTAATTCAGAATAAACAAGAGTTTTTAGCTGCCAGGATTGAACTCGTTGACGTATTTTGGTATACCAGAATGGCCAATTATTTTTTAGAAACAATAGAAAATCGGCGTGCAATATAAACTCGGTATACCCTAGCCTAGCACCACTTACGAGCGGTCCACAGAACTTAATTAACGACCCAATATAAGGATAGATGTTAGAAACATTATTGAAAAGTTTGAATTACCTATTTGTCCAATGCGTTTGTATCCTTTCATGGAAAGCATAAGGATAGACGTTTGAACTATTGTTCAATAATTTTAATTGCTGTTTTGACAAAAAACTTAAGGATTTAAATATAGAAGTTGGAATAAGTGTTTCAACAAACAACAAATTAACTACATAGGTATCCAAAACTTTGAATTACCTATTTAACTAATGAATTTTTAACTTTTCATTATGGATTATGAACGGATGTTTAAACTATTGCTCAATAGCTATAGTTACTTATTTAACAAAAGAGTTAAAATGTTTAAACGTAAAAGTAAGAAGAGGCGTTTCAACTACTATTCAAAAGTTCGGATTACTTATGTGATTAATGAATTTATATCTTTTTATGGCAGAAATAAGAATAAATGTTTGAACTATGTACTGCCCCAAAAGATATTACTTCTTCCATAATAAATAAATATGGAATTTAATAAAGATAACTGGAAAGGTGGCAGAGACTTCCACGGTTATTTTACACTTGCATAGGATCCTGTCTTCATAAAATAATTAGGGAAGGTAACAATTTTCATATGAGTTTTTCACACGTTCTAGCTTGATCAATCTACAAAGAAAATAGATAAAACACGTCGAGATTGAGCAAAATCGAGCGACAGTGAGAAACTCTCGTGCGAACTCGACGTATGTTGAATCGTCCATTAATGAGATTTTTAATTTAGTATTAATAATAATGAGGCCTTTGTTACACCGCGGAGAAAAATATGCAACAATACTAAACCATAACATAACAAGTGGTGTAAAAGCAATCCTCAGCATATGAACTACATTTAAGTCTAGCCTAATTTCTACGTTTTTTAATACATATACAAGCAATACTAACACTTGATTTTCTCCGAGTTTCTGATAGCAACCAGTCCAATCGCAATTTCAGTTCATTATTTTTATCGATTCGCTTATTGCAATTGTCTCTATATTCTTTCAATGAAAATGTTGATTACAGCAAACTTAAAAATTAGTCGAAATAGGATCGCCTTAAATTCATTTTTATTAGCATAACTTTACAAATTCGTGGATAATAATACGTTTAGTGCAAAATTATAAGAATATTACTTTTTTATTTGTACAGTCGCGTCTCTTATATCCGATCACCTATTATCCGAATATTCTAATATCCAAATAAAGTGTCCTAATAACGGATGCCGTCTCCTATTGCAAATATGTAGTGGTTACATACGATGTATACTTTCTTCTGTTCAATCGAACTCTACGTAATTACTTATATCGAAAAATTTCTGTATTTTAACACCCAAAAAGATATGGGGCCTGTAGATATTTAAACAAACTGCCAATTTTCTTGATCATTATTTGAATAAATGAAGTTTAGTCTCAGAAAAGTGATTTTTCTATTATCTAAAAATTCCTTGATCCCAAAAATTATGTCTCCCTATTAGTTCGGATACAGAAGGCTCTACTCTACGTCATATAATGCGCGCGGTTCCAGCATTGCGCTTCCTTGCCAGCTGCTTATGTGAAAAAACATTCGTGAAATTAGTCATAATATAATAAAACCAAACTAATAAAGAAGAGAAAAAAATAAAAACAAAAAATGCGCGTTTATCTGGATTTTTTAATTACCGAAATTTCAATTACGTGGACATTAATTCCTTCATAGTACAACACTCACTCTCTGCAGTTGCATTACTCGAAACTGATGACCAAACTGCAGATGTTTATGCGAATATCGATCTTTAAGTACCCACTTATACGTACTAGACTAAAACAGAGATTTGTTTACTGTGTGAAAGGTCTATCAAGTTTCAAATGAAATAAAAATTATATTAAACTTTATTAAACTGTGAAGTATGTTGAATTTTAAACAATCGAATACACTATAAATGCTTACAATTCGCAGACTATCGATGACGCTATTATAAAAAACAGTTGACAAGATACTGCGATCGTTTTATTAATTGGTAGCTGACTTGTGCCTTATTTCATCCTACAATGCTTACACAAATGCAAAATTTCTAGAATACGTGTTAAAGAGGGACTTACTTTATTTATTAAGGGTTTAACTAAAATCAAAAAACATTATAGCTTTCCATAATTTTATTAACAATTTATCCTCCTGCATTATTTATTTAATACTATTAAAGTTACATATTATTTGAAATACATACTTATATTTCTACCTTTGTTACACTACTCACACATTATCCTTCAAATTTATACATACAAAATGTTAATAATTTATCTTTGTATGATATTGGCGGAAACGGTGGATGTGTAAATGTATGTATTATATCCTCCCATATGTTATGACAAGCGCAAACTCGACACCTCCTTCTAATTAAAAAAAAATTCTTTTCTGCGAGAGCCATAGTGTGTTTTTTAATGTTTATATATCGCAATGTGATTATGTCCACATGGGATACCAATTGGCAGGGCCGCTCCTGGGCTGTTGTCCGCCCCGTTGCAAAAACAGTATCGCCGTCTTTATTAATTTAATAAATTAAGAATTTGATATGTAGGGTTTACTTTTATATATGTGTATATAAATATGTGTATATGTGTGTGTATGTATGTATGTATGTATATATATATATATATATATATATATTCATTTTTTAAGGATCTTTGTTTCATTTTATGAAAATAGAAATTAAAAAATATTTTTTATTTTCATAAATTGAAACAAAGATCCTTAAAAAATGAATGATTCTATTTAAAATGAATATTTTATTCCACATATAAATATATACGAAACTACCGCATAATGTTTGTAATAATAATGTTACGGTTGATAAAAAGCGAACATTAATCCACTAAATACAGCTAAATGTCATATGCTATTTTGGGGTGTTTATAAAGATAGATCCTTCTTGTACACGAGTACTGTCACAAAGATTACATATACAATGAATTTGATCAAATTCTGTTGGTCTGAAATTTTCAGAATCATCAGAAAACTGTGAATTATTATTCTTACTAGTTGACAAGTTTGACATATAATAAACGATCTGCGACTACCCTGAGTTTGGCCGCTCAGGTGCGGGGACACCTTCTGCACCCTCGCCAAGAACGGTCCTGCCAATTGGTGTTCCCGTAGATAACATAAGTTTTCGTTATGACGCTATGTAATTGGCGTGCCCCGTCGTTACAATGTAAAATTAATTACGTTTCCATGTTTCATAGACTCGCATACACTATAAGTACATGAAATCCGCAGTCTATATCGCCATACCTACCACTTTCTTGTCGTAAACAAGTGTAAAATAGGACAACACAATGAAATTTTTACTGCAGTTTAATGTATCGCCAAGTTTACCCAACTGCGCATTCTCAGACCATTCGTCTCGCAACGGTTGAAGAAACATTTCATTTCTTATTTTCAGCGAATGCAGACGACAGGAGTTATGAATTATGCACCTTGAAATGTAAGATGAAGTCTGGTGTGAGATATCATGCTTAACCCTCGCAATACTGATGGCTGCGGCGATCTCACAAGACGACAGCATCTGGGTCAACTCGGAGCCGTAATATTTTCACTTTTATCGATATTGACACGGTGCACACGAGGACTACCATTTTGAATGTGAAATTTCAGAGGAAAAAATTATTACCATTACCTCAGCCAATTTTACTAAAATAATTAGCATCAGATTGTATACCTATCTCTCAACGATTAATTACATTATTTATACGCATACATTTACGGTAAACGTTCATCGTTTTTGATACAACATATTTCCACAATACGCTCGCTATTCTGTCACGGAACCACGTCTGTTGGCCACTTTACAATTCCGTTGATCTTTTATTCGAATATTTTCCTCGTCGTTTTACACGTTCTCGATTCTTTCCAAATCGTATTGTCTTTTAGATTCTTTCCACATCCGCCGAACTTTCTCGATACCTTCAGTCGTCAAACAATAGACAACGATTTCAGACATTTGGTCTGCAGTCAGTCCTATACGCACGATAGAATCGGGACTAGGACTATTACTTTTACCCGCGTAGACAAAAATTACCCCGGTACCGGGTATACACAGTGTATTCAAAAAGTTCCCGGACTGTTATTACATGATAGCTTCTGGTGGCGACATGTGTTTTAAGGCTAAATCTATTGACTATAGATCTTCTTTTGTTTATCAGCTTCGTTTAACCTTAAAAGATTTAGTCGTTTGTCTGCAGAGCACATTTAAAATTTGTCAGTTTTGTTTCGTTGTAATAATTTTTGTGATGGAGCAAAGAGCTGCGATACGGTTTTGTTTTTTAAGGGAAGAAAGTCCTACAGAGACATACCAAATGATGCAAAATGCATGATGGAAGTGACTGTCTCCGTCGTACGCAAGTATTTGAATGGTATTCACGTTTTAAGAATGGTTGCAAGTCACTCGAAGACAACTTAAGGAAAGGGCGTCCGTCGACAAGCAGAACCAGGTGCAGGTTGATCGAAGAAAACGTTAATATGTTCGAATTAACCGAAATGATACAGTGCTAATTACGCCGTCTTTTCGGTGAAGTGGTTTACATGGTTTTACGAACTATTTGATAATAACTATATGGGATTAATACCCAGCCGACGATGATGAATCAATTTCGACCCGCATTGCAATTACGACATCTATGTTATAAGTACATTGCAAACTTACATAACAAATAGTACCTACCGATAGCTAAATTGTGTTCAGTGATATGTACCCTCACGAGCAAACTCGGTTTCCACTAGGGGAAATGGTGGTGTAAGAGAAGGGCCTCCTACCACTTAGTAAATTGATTTCAAGTACTAAAATAAATGTTAAATCGAATGTTAATTTGACATATATTTCAATAACTCTCGATACGAAATAGCAGGAGGTTCTTCCCTACGTCCCTTTTTCCCCTAGTGAAAGCCGAGTTTGCTCCTAAGTGTACATCACTTCAAATTTCTTCTTTTACGTTTTTGTCGGCTCGAGACGCTCTACAATTGACAGTGCTCCATTACACTTTCTTGATCAGTATTCAATGTAAAATTAAAAATTCTTTGTCAATTTAAATGTTTACAATTTTTGTTATTTAATTATTTTTCGGTAACGTTTCAATCTCTGTACTGCAATTATTTACAATATAACGTATGATTTCTTTGATAGTTGAATTTGTTAAATTTTTGTGAATTTTCAAAGATAATATGTTTCATTGAACAATTTTTTTTTTCATTATAAAGTTATCATTTTCTTATTTTGTTAAATTATTCAAAAATCGTACCAAGAATTTTATACGGAATAATGTATCCAAATTTGAACTAAAGTCGGATGAATAGTTTCGGACATCTGCTGACTGTCAGCAGACAAAGTTCTGCCAGACACAACGGTAAACTATGTTGTAAAATTCCGGCATTTTGGAATCTTAAATAATAACTAATGTATGAAAGTAAAGTTAAAAATGTTGAGTAACATAACCTCTTAAAAAAATGCCGATATTTTATTCAATAATTACTTAAGAAAAAAAGATGTTAACTTCGCCTATTTTTTAAGCCTACACTAGGTGATGTACTTCCTTAATATCCACAGGTACTCAATCGCATATCATCAGTTTAGGATGAACCCCTTCGTACCCCACGAATCCAAAGTCACATTCTTGTACTCTACGCGCCTGAAATCGGACTCTCTATATCCCACAGGTCTATAGTCATCATCTGCCTGTCCTACTGCTTTCAATCCTCTTTGTATTACACTTGTTCTGGGTTCAACCCCCTCTGTGGTTCCACCAGTCCGCAGCGGTTTGCATCGAATGTATGAATTCAGGGTCGACAGCATTGTGTTTTATGACACTGTGACTGTGACCAATAACACCAGTACACAAGGGACTTCATAGAGCACGTTATTATAATAGGATTAACGCCTATAAGCTTATCAAGCCTAATTATAACGATTTCAATCGCAAACAAACGAGGGATGCCTGAAACCTGATGATAATTTATGGTTCCCAATAAATTTGAGTAACTTCGAATTGATGTTTGATTTGAATAAATCCGAATTCATTTAGCTCTGATGTGTTTTTCAGAGTTTTCTTTTCTTCTATTTTGTGTCGCAGCGACTAGTATATGTATTGGTCATTAGCGACGAAATTCAGTCTATATTACGATGTTTTAAGGATTTAAGACAATTATTATGTCGCATAGAAAATTGATTGTGTTTCTTAAGTGGGTTCGGTGAAGTGACAGCTATGGCAGGGTTTATATTTTCGTCTTTGTCATTCGAATCTTCTGCACTCAAGGAGAAGATGGTTGGTTGATACACAAACGCCTCGGAAAGTAAGTTTGTGACCAAACGCATTTAATACAATATTTTGCTAAAATGTTGCTAAAATAAATGCTAATACGCTAGAGAATCTCCAATAAATGTAAAAAAAAACACACAAGAACGTCCCGTCTTATATCAATACGACACTCAAACATTGTACCCGAATTAAAAGAATTAGAGCGAGCGTTTAACTTACTTGTTTTAATTGACTGTACGTTTGTGGCAGTAGTTGCAGTAAAGTGCTTTTGTTCTTTTTTCTATTAAGTATTCGTGTGTCATTTATCTCAGACTGTACCGTTCTTATTCTTACATAAATAAACGATAAGGAACTTAGACAAAAAAAATACACATGTTATATCTCGTTCTGCACGCGATAGAAACATTTAAAAAATTCACGTACCACTGATGTGATTTTTTTACTAATCTATAGCTAATAATTATGAAAGAAAATTATTTTGCTTTGTCTTTATATATTTTTTGCGTGACAGTGATAATTTCCCCCTTTGTGATTACATAAATGACTGAAACCTATTCTAAACTAATAGATCATGTACCTACACAGTATTGAATAAAAATTAATTGTTACAAATGTAATTTAAAAACACGATCCAGTGCATGAAATGCTAATTAGAGATACATGAAAGTTCTAACTGTGCTAAGAAAATGATGAAATCTATACACGTTATTTCATAATCACTGAATACTTTCTCCTTGTCTGTTGTTCACATACGATACCGATATTTTCACATTTCTAGTAACAAATCTTTTTCATTTAACGGAGATTCGTTCTTGTAAATTGACATGCGGAATATAAGCGTTTAACTGGTTAAATGGTATCTATTACGCTGTGTTATAAAAAGGCTCGTTAGAAATGAATTTGTTCTCGCCAAAAGGAAAAACATACGAATAACGCGAGAGGTGTCCTAAACTTCACAATTCTCAATATTTTAACATAAGCGCCAATGAGTATCCAATATGAAATATAAGTACAAAAATAAACAATTAAAATAGTAACAATAGCATAAGTAAACAATAATAACAATACAAATTTAAAAATATTTCATAATGTGTTTTTAGCTACCCCCTCCTACGAATCTAATGCCAACATGTAACTTCTTATGTGACCCATACAATGGTATCTCCTATAGTTTTCATTCTTGAATTTAGCATTTACGAATCTCCTTCCCTCCACAATCTGGGATCAGAATACGTAGTTTCACGCGTTCTAATAAATACATAGGTATCTTCGTTCGGTTAAATGCAACCGTTCGTATACACCAGCAAAAAACTGTTGCAAACTATGTAATTTCCATTTTACTTCGCGTACAGTTCACGAAGTAGAAAATTAATTCCTCGTTCGATTCGTCACGTTTCCCAAGCCTGTTCCGTCCACAAAACGGTGAATCAGAGCATGGAAAACCTGGAAAGCGTTTCTGATCGTTATGTTATACAATCGATTGCGACTCGCGACCCGGGCGGCGTAGGAATTTTATACTATTTCGAAAGAACATGGCATGTAAACCGATCGTTTTCCACCTGCGTCGGACCGATTTCCCATCGAACGTTCGCGATCAAATTTGGCTCCCGCTCCATTGGCCTAGCTTCTCGATGCGCGGTCTTCGCACGAACAACGAGTGCTCTTGCAAGAGAAGTTACCCAGATGTTGAAATTAGTTTTGAAAAACTGATGCTTATAAGTAGACAGAGGATTTTATGCACAAAAATGTTGTCTGACCCGGAAATAGGGCACTCGGGGGGTGAATTGGAACAAGATTTTCCTTAGTAGCTTGAAATCGCAGCGCGTAGCCACAGCTAGCGCAGGAACTCGGCTGGCAAACTCGCGCTCTGATTGGTTGAGGTTTTTCGTTAATATCTCGGTAACGAAGCCTCAGATTACATTGTTGCTAAGGAAAAATTTGTTCCAATTCACCTCCCGAGTGCTCCATTTCCGGATCGGACAACATTTTTGTTACACCCTGTATAGGCCTGTAATATACAGTAAAAAAAAAACTTTCATCAGATTCAATCAGTTTTCTAGTTTATTCCGAATCTAATATGATACTTAAGAAAAGACACAAATTCCTACATTTGATCTTCTCTGTATGAATTTCTTTAGAAAATACCATTTTGCATAAAAATCCGCAGCCTAGTTATAAGTTATAGGACTGGACCTCCTCAAAATTGAAACAAGTGTAATTCACCCGTGAAATTCAGTATCGACCGGAAGAATTGCCTCAAAGATCGTCATATGCAGTTCACAAAATGGATACCTATATGTAAATACTTTCGTTTTATAATTTTGTTTAACTTTTAGTTTTTTTAATACATGAAAATAAAATACTTAACTGGAAAAGAAATAACGAGCTCCGACATGGGATTTTCATTCACCTCGATCAAAGTGTCTATACTGTTGATCGGCCATCCTCGTGGGATCTTCTTCGCCACCAGACAGGTGAACTAGACATGCGTGGCGCACGGAAAAGGGACTTCGATCCCATGATAATGTTTTTTGTTTCTTTTCCAGTAATTTTATTTACATGTGTTCAAAAAAAAACCTAAATAATAACAAAAAATAAAAGGAAGATTATTTATATCCCTTTTCAGAGCTGCTTTTAACGAGCTTTAACGCCATTTTTTTAGCTGATACTGACTTTTCCGGGCAGATGACACATTTCAATTCTTAAAAGATCGAGTTCTACAATTTCCAACCATTATTCTTTCAGAACTAACTTTAACAATTTGAGTATTCTCCTTTACCAGCGTTAGCGATAGTGTTTGACAGAAACTCATTTGCAGCATGCAAATGCTGGCGTTCAACGAAGACTGCTAGCCCAAACGCGCGACCCATTAACCTCCTCAGGGACGAATTTATTAAGATCAGAAAAAATAATTATTTTTTTTATTCTTCAGCTGTAGACACATAGAATGAAGTCCGTTTATACCGACATTCAAGGGACAGAGAAATTACGTCGCTGTAAACAGTGTAAACGAATGTCGTTATAAGCAAAATGAAAACAAGAGAAACTTAGAAGAATAACTTAGAGAGTAAGTCGGATGCAATATGCGGTCTGCTGTTATAAGCGGCGTCGCAATAACCGAACTCCACTGTATTTGAAATATTTTTATAAATATAAACGATCAGTTGGATATACAGTCAGTTGGAATGACATCTTCATTTTTGTTGTGGAATTTTCTAGTGAATACTTATTCCCAATAATGTTCGTTACATCTTATGGAATGATGCTTGAACGAAAGAGAAACTAAACGTACACACATATGTATAGTACATGTCCGTGAGAACAGTGTACAGTCCGTTATTTCCTAAAATACTTATAATACGAGACAACTGTTCACATAAAATTGAATAACACGGAGGAACTAATTAACGAGCTATAGCGAATTTTTTTTAACATTATTATTTTAAGAGATATCAAGATTAAGTTTGACTTTTTAAATGGCATTATGTTTTTTTTAGATCACTTGTTAGTGCGTTTCAAGAGGATTTCAGTAACCTCTCATGTGTACACCTTTTTTTCAAATAGATTTCGAGATATTGCGCTTACAAATTTACCGATTTACGTGGCAATTGACGAGATTCCACCTCCGATAGTTCCTATTCGAGTAGGTTTTCTTCCGTTGAAAATCCGTAAATTTGTAAGCGCAACATCACGAAAAATATTTTGAAAGGGTGTATACATTCAGGGGTACTTAATTCGTCTTGAAACGCACTATCAAGTGATTGAAAAAAATATATATATATAATGTCATTTAAAAAGTCAAACTTAATCTTGATATCTCTTAAAATAATAATGTTAAAAAAAAGTCACCAAAGCTTGTTACTTAGCCTCCTCATGCCATTCAATTTTATATAAACAGTATTCTCAAATAGTGTAGAAAATATTGGACTGTACACTGTTCGCGAGGACACCCTGTATGAGCCAGTATCCGTGAAGAAGTTAAAAAAATTCAAACGATCCTCGGAACTTTCTCACTCTTTTTCTCTCTCGTGGCATCCTTTCTCCAGTGAAGATTAACCGGGTGTTTTCAACGCGGAGAAGCTCCGGGAAGCACAGAAAATTCCAACGAACCCGTTTCAAACTAATTGACCGCGAACGGCGCGGCGCGGCGGCTTGAAGTTCGCGCGGATCTTATTTTCCGAACTGGGCGTGCGACTACGCGGGTAAGGTTCGTTAAACGGGTTAAATCGTCGGATTGATATCGAGAAAGTGGTTTCCTCCCTCCCAATTATCATCCGTAAACGATGCTTATCGATTCTCGTATTAGCGGCAGTATCCTGCGCGAAATATTTGGCGAACGCGATAGGGATAAACGGTACCCCCAAGGCATTAGCAACATAGTGATTGAGTCATTTAAGTCGATCCTTTCGAATATCTTCGAAATCGTTGATGATACCGAAAAATGTTTCTAATAAAACTTGAATGGTTTCGAGGGGAAAATAATTAGATTTAAGCAGTTCCTTTTTATAGGTGAATGCGTACAGAACATATGGAGGTTAACCCTCAAATACCACACCCCATCTGAGCATCAGTGAACACCACACTAATGCGAATTGGGAATTGCGTTTGAATTTTTGATGATTAACAACTTGATGAGAATAAAAGCAACTTGAACTCATAACACAATTTTTAGGGTAACATTTCCTGAAAAAGTCAATGGTATTAATTGCAAAAATTAGAAAGAATTTTTTAACTATGAAAAGTTGAAACCATTACACTGTTCAAAACGTAAAAAATTTTGCTATTTTTAACAGGCACTTGTGATAGACCATTATGAGCTGAATACGAATCAGCAAACCGTTTCTATCCAGCACGATTAGTTTTAAAAACAATCAATTTTTAAGAAAATTACACATTTTCAAACTTTGGGGCTGTGTTGTGCTTTTACAGTAATAGTTATTTGCTTTATTTTGATACGAAATAATTCTGTGAATTCTTCCGAACATAATAATGTAAATTGTTATTATATTAAAGGCATCTAAATATGTTTAAATAATGTTTAAAGTGAAAAAGACACCCAAAACGCACCAATTTTTGCTAATATTTTTCAATTTATATCGCACGATAAAGCAGAACTTTCTGCCGAGGAAGGTGTCAATGAAAGTTACAAAATCTGTTTTGTTTTCAGTAGAGAAACGAAATAGTTCAGCAAAACACGCAGAGGCGACAGTGGTACTCAATGACAGCGGTCGCCTTCCCTGCTACTTAGCGCAATGGAAGCGCTAAAGACGCGCGTAAAAAAAACTACAATTCACATCAAATCATTTCCCCCTTAAACCATTCAACTTTTATCTGAAATATTTTTCGGTAGTTCCAATGATTTCGAAGATATTTGAGGAAATCGATTTTAATGTAGTAATAAAAGTGTACCAAAATATATATTTTTCTTTCTAGCTTTAACCACATCACGGATTTAAGTCACTTGCAGTAGAAACTTAGAATATTTCCGAATCCGAATAAATATGCATTACACTATTAAGAAATAATATTACTTTCCCACAAATCCAACTAATCCGCAACAGAAGTACATAAATCAGAGCATCAAGCACTGCGTCAGAAAATTGATCAGGACGCCGTAATGTCGGCGCGTAAAATCGTACTTGTCCAACACAATACATAACGATCCCGTCACTAACCTTCTCAGCGGTGATTCAATCACCGAGTCAAGCTTTTTTTTCCACGGTGGTTCAAATCGCCCCTAAGTCCGACACAACAGTCGCGCGCGCGGCGTCGAAGCGACCGAGAAAAAAGCGAATAGAAGGGAAGCCCATTTGTGGATTTCGCAGCGAAAGAGCCGTGGGAAATGTAAAAGCGTTTCCTCGTTACATCGCGAGCACATCTCGCTCCCCCCCCCCCCCCCCCGCCCCGTACTTTCCTCGACAGACAAAGTGGGGTGAGGGAGCGAACGGGGGAATACAACCAGCCAAACAAGGACAGCAACCGCCAGAGCAGAGAGAGGAGAAGTGGGATGGAAAACAAAGAGGGTGGGCAGGGAAATCATACAATTCCCCCAAAAAAGCTTTGCCGGTATATACACGCTTTTTATCTCAAGATCGCGTGGCTAAATTTTAATTGCGAACACTCCGCGCTGATGAGCGGGAGTGTATAATTTTGATTAGACAACTTCCAGGGCTTTCGTGAAAGAACCAACTAGCGTATTGTTTCGAGAAAATTGTATTTATAACGAACAATTGACAAAAATAAATACATAAACACGTATTACATTAAGGGATCAGACCAGTGTAACGCACTAAAAATGAACGAATTTTTGCGAATTATTTGTGCAGAATTCAATCGACCGAATCTTTTGAAACTTTATGGATATATTAGGACACTATTAAATTATTCATTAGCATTTTTTTTATTAATTTGAACGTATAATCTTGCACGTGGCATGTCCTCAAACCCAGGTCTGCAAAAACACCAACGACAACTAATAGCGTACATGATGACGACCGTTCTGGTTAGCTCAAATAAAAAAAAAACGAATACATTTCGATAAATTGTATGCTATTAGTTGGATGATGATGTAGATATACCTAGCGTCCTTAGAACAACTTATGAACAACAATATTCGTGTTTAAGAAATTGTATTGCTCACAATATTCATTTCAAATTTCTACTCCATCGAAGACACGTAATCAGACCAGCGAAATGAATCGAATCCACTACTATGTAGAGTAAACAATTAAATAGTTTATTAGAAATTATGTCTTTGTAATACGCCTAAGCCTACAATTCGATACAAAAAACCAAGTTAAACTACCAAGAATCACAATTGATCATAATGAACACACGCATTCGTCTCTTTTATATCACAATAAATATATTATTATATTATATTAATTTAAACTTTCCTGCAGAAAATATCCTGTCGTTCCTTATATTCATTTTATTCGAATTGTTCTAAAACAGTAAACCTAGAGAGTAAAAATGGAAGAAAAGAAGAAACGAAATCGTTGCATTATTTCGCAATAAGTTGCCTGATATATTTATGTTTCGTATTACATTGTCAATCGTCATCACGTAAATATTGCAGAAATTCGAATCTATAATATTAATGTTGTTATAATCAATATTATCTCTGGCCTCCTTCGCGAACAAGAAAAACTGAATTGAAAATCGATTGGAATAAATACATTATTTTAAAATGGGACTATATTATTTTCAGTACCGTGACAAATACTAATTTTAAATTTTATTTTAATAATTTAATACAAATAACATACTACAATTTCGCTTTCGTACATTCACGCAGGTTTCAGAATACAAACTAAATTATTTACTACATACTTTTAGAATACACAAGGTATAATGCACAAAGCTTGTATAAACACGTGTCCCATTTCACCTTGTTTCCAAGTTAAACCATTAGCGTACTCCAATAATTTTCCAGCTGCTTACCTTTATAGTAGCTGTTCAAAATAGCAATATTCGGCCTGAATACAAACCAGCAGTTGTCACACCATATGTATACTCAATAAATTTTTCAAAAATTTCAGCATTTTATCGGACATTCTATACAGGTAGTAGAGTGTGTTCGCCAAGGTCAGCCATATTGGCCCAAGTAATGATTAAGAATTACTACACTAAAAAATGGCAGTAACTCAAGATCAAGACCAAACAGAACTCATATTTATATAAACTATTTTTATTATTCCTGGTATTATCCAACCTACGTTGAAGAGGCTTCTATATGTTAACATATCGATTACCTATCTTTTGACTATTGAAACAGTACAATGACAATATACGTCTATTTAAGTATTTGATTTTGAAAAATACATATTTACGTGTTGATTTATACACTCCTTATTTGGATCATTACTCAACTGTTAATTAAATTTACAAGACTGTATACAAAACTGTGGCAATAAACGTACGGAAAAATACCCTATATATTTTATCCAGTTTTACATAAAACAACAAACTTACGATCTCTCGTAACTTTAGAGCAAACATATGTTACAGCATAAGTCTTATACAACTTTTACCTACAGTAGATTGGAAGTATTAACAAACAGAATTTCACGTAATCCCGGTTTATTAAAATACCTGTTTTTGCCAAACAACGAGTTCGTACGTATTTCCGTTTACAATAATTTCGTTCCAGTCAAAGTGGACGTAACTGTTCATGTTGTTCCTATTTTGACGGAGACAAAATTATTCTCGAAACTTAATTGTCACACCTCGTATATTTCATTTTGAAATACCTGTGAAACGCGTACGACACTCATAGTTTTGTGGTAAGTAATGTGAAAACAGTGATTATTTAAGATTTTTACATATACAATAGGTACATTGTTATGTTAACTTTGGCAACTGCGTTACGTGCCAAACATAACCTCTAATCTAATTTGTATCGATGAGGAAGTGTTGATGTTATTTAGTTCACGTTTAGGATAAAAAGGTATTATCAAAGAGTGTATTCTGTCATTAAGAATACTTCAGTGTCTCAGATCAGTTGACTTTGACCGTGGAAAGCACTCCGAGAGAGCGAGAAAGAATTGTGACCTTAGGTGAGTATACTTCAATGACAGAGGGATACGGCTAAGGAACGTGGCGTGAGTCTAGGGTCAGTAAATGAGATTTTGAATCGAGAAAGGGTAACTGGATTAGGTAAAGTGAAGTGAAGAGGAAAATTTAGAAGGAAAAGGAAGACTAGCCGTCGCAATGAGGCAGTTTTAATAAGGAATGGCAAACAAACCCCCAGGAAAATGAATTCATAATTCATTACTTCGCTATGTCTCTACGAGTGAAGGCTGTACTTACATTAATTCGCGCAATACTGCTATAACAGTACTTAGATACAGCTTAATAATAATCCCGATAATATGTGTTTCAAGAGCAGCATCGATAAACTTCCTAAGCCGACCGATACATGGGTACTTCTCTGGTTGTCAGAAAAACGCCGCTTAATTACGCCGGGTACTCACCAAGCGAGCGAGCACGAGCGAGCATTCGCTCACGATTTCGACTCGATGCACAATTACCCAAGTTGCATATACAGTATTACTCATATGTAATATTGTGCTATTTCTGGTAAAATAAAAATATCACATATATTTTGTTCATTTAAATTTATACAAGCTAAGTTACAGTATGTATAAGCAGATTGATAGAAATATAAAATAAAAAGCAATCACAAAAGAAAGATACAGACAATCGTCGTATTCTCCAGAATTGTTTGGTCTGACGTTGTTTTGCCTAATGCGTATAAATTTAATATTGGACTTCGTTTAAATTGCATAATTCTTTTAAACATAAAATTTGTTTTCATGCATTTTTTTCAGATAAATACATAAATCCTACATTGTAAAGCTGAATTACTACAAAAACTCAAATTTTTCGAAATTGTGACACGAGGCGGTTTTCCTTACAGTCACAGATTTATCGTCAAAGTTACGGTTACACGGCCACACATCCAGTCGAAAGTCGACGTTCCTGTTCACCGACAATGCGGAAGAACGGGCGCGCGCTTAAAAGAATCGTAAAAGGAAATCGAGCAAAACGATGGCCAAGTTTCCTGCTCGAGCCGCCCGGTTCCCGTTCGAAAGATCACTCTTCCTGATCCAGATGACAAGCCGGTCGGGCGAGGAAATCGCGATTTTCTCCGTAACGGAATCGCGGTCTTGCGTCCGATCCATCGCGAACGGCGCGGCGTGACCGAATCAAGATCGTCGTCGAAGCGTGCACGTCCCGGCGACGGCGGAAAATAATTTATCGCGGGATTTAATAGTGACAACGGGTAAGAATTAAACCAACAGACTTGAACCATGAGGAGAGCAACGTGCCAGGAATAATTCTTGTGTGTTGTTCTTGGACGAGATCGAGTAACATAAAACATATATCAACTTATTGTGTAAACTGTAAGAGAATCCTAACCATTATGATATTCTTTATATGCGTTCTGGAACTTTATAATGATATTTTTAACATTTTATAGGCACATAATCCATTAAGTCCCAAGCAGTGAAATAAGGCGATTTTCACATGTATAATTATTTATCACTTATAAAAGTGTACAAGAAAGAATCTAAATTTCAAGCTATCAATAAATTTTGTTTATCGGTACTTTTTGTGTAACAAAATACGTTTATGCAACTTTGAGTAATTTCTTGCTGAATAATGTAAATAAAATACCTTGGATATTATTTTGCTGAAATATAAAAAGGCATTATAATACTGAAACCATATTACAGAAGCCCACTAGATGAACAAGATACACCAAAAAATTGCCATGATATAAGAAAGAATTGGTTCATCATAGTGCTATAAATACTCCAATTTCTTCAAACTTCAAAACGTCGTAGGATCTAAGTGGAAGAAGAAATAGTGAGGAAAAGGATACTAAGCAAATCTTTGAAATCTTCTTTCATAACTGCAACGTGGACAACAGAATTCAATAATTAATATAAATTCATTAAAAAAGAATTAGGAGTAAAATGTTGCATACACGCAACGTTGGGTCATAATGGGTTAACTGATGCCCTTCTACCAAATTTATTAGGTTCTACCACGTGAAACTTCCGGCATTTCAATAGTTTATAGTCAATCACGATTAGTAAATTAAATGTCATCTACATTGTTTGTTGTGGTAGTCAGAAGTCATAACATTACATACCTACTGTGCTCCTCACTCTTTTAATTATTGGACTCTTATTGTAATTGTTTAAGTATTCTACGTGAGTAAATATGTAATATGGTATCAAAGGAATAGTTATGAATACTTTTCCAATATGAATTTAAATTAGGTCACGGCAAAGTTAGCTGAATTAAATTGTGACGTCTTGCGGTAGTCACGACATTCAACAGATGTTTCCTCAAGAAAAGATCAGTTTTTATGTTATCGAGAGCTCCAAGTCTAAGAAGCAAAACATTTCCTAATCCAAGATTGATAATTGAAGGATTTTAAGGATTTCTACAATGTAAAAGCGTCAATTTTTATAAAAACGGAATAATACGCACCAGATAATATCGTGTTTGAAAAAAGTTATTAGTCATCGCGGTGCATATTTCAATCGAATGAATAAAAAAGTTTCTTTTTTTTCTTTCAAAAATAATCGTTTCCGTTTTGATATACAGTAGAGACACGATAATTGCGCGGAACTCAGGACCCCCATGCAATCATCTAACGTGGAGGGACGTTATTCCCACCACTCGTGAACTTCGATCTGAACCACTGCAGCTGACGTTGGACTGCGGTCAGTGACCAGTGGTCACAGACTGGTCCCAGTGGCACCAATATCGGACAATTCGCCCAACGCCCGACGTCGGCTGAACGGTTCAACGTATGGGAAGCACTGCGTGTCCTCAGTAACCAATCAAAACGGCCGACGTCTGACAAAAAAAATCTGATGACCAATGCGGCGCCAATGCTAACACGGCCTTGGTATGTTGCCGGAACAGAAAAGGACAGCGAGCAAAAGGGAGAGAGAGGGATTGAGCGTCAAGTCACCGACGAAGGTTACGCTCAATCCCCTCTTGCTGTTTCAAGAGTACGCAGTCCAATCTCTCCCGCTCTGCGTTTATTGCTCGCTCCGCGTGCTGTGTCACGTGACAGTGAAGTGATCATCAACTATGGTGTGTAGATCATCTGTTGTATGAGTTTGTGTGTGAATGCGAAGCGATTCGTTTTTGTTTTTGGGCGATCGATCGATGTGTGTGAAGTAACCGTAAGAACGTTCAGTAGTACAAAAAACGTAAAATGTGAATGTGATAAACGCACGATTATTCTATGCAATACTTTTCGATAATGAAAGAATATGAATTATTAACACCTTGTATATAAGTAAATATGATCGAAATTATATCGTGTTTGGTGTCGTTTTAATGAGAAAAATGACACCAATGTGTTAGTAAATGGTTCATTAGGGAAGAAGCAAAAATAAAAGTTTCATCGTTGCATTACTGTTGTCTTACCGATACGTGGACATTTAAATCTTGTTTGGGCTTCCCTCGTACGGCCGTCAGCCGCCGGCACGTGAAAAGGAACACATTATACATATATGTATATATGTATATGTTTGACCAGTTCCGAGGGAAGCCCCGTCCGGCGATGGGGGACGGCATGACTCACGAACAGCTAGCGTGGAGGTCCTCTCCCGCGCAATTAACGCGTCTTTGCTGTACATATACATAGAAACGGCAATTTTACAAGGCACCGTAAGTTGGGGTAAGTTCGACTCAGTTTGGGTAACTTTGTCCCAAAGTCTGAAAAAGATCATTTTCGATTTTGCAATTTTGAACATTGTTAAATTCAGTTGATTTTTGCATGAAAGATATTTCATGTAAAAATACCTACAAAAGAGCTGCAAAATAGAAAATGACCATTTTCTAACTTTGGAACAAAGTTACCCCTGACTAATTTGTATTATTCTAGATGTGTACTAAGTTTATGCAAGGACAATGGTGGTATTTATGGTGACAATAAGTATAACAGAGCTAATAATAATGATACGTGTTTAGTTTTGATTAGAGTATTAGCTTTGAAGACAAAAGGAACTGAAAAATTAAATAATGTTTGCAGGTGTCTCACTGTAGGTACATACATATTACAATAAGATTGAATGCAATTATACGCTGTTATCAATCACGGCAGATACAAAAACTTAGTCGCATTTAATAAAGTTTTTGTCGTGTCTTTGTAGTATTGTAATAGAAGAAATCATTTAAAAACTTTTTGGCTCATTTTATTCTATTTTTATTTTCAAATTTATTAATGATACTCGTGTCCTGATTTTTATTTCTGCGGCTATAAAAGCATACAGTCTATTCATTTAGCTTTAATTTATAAATTTGGTATATTCCTTTTAATGCATACAAAGTCTAATGTATGACTACAATAATATTTATACGTTTAGTTATACTATATTTCAAATATAATTTATTTAAGCTACAACAATTACTATAATATAACATAAATAGCAGTCTTATAAGTATAACCAAAGAATGTTACACTTCCATGTAAAAAAGGCAGCAAAGAAGGTAAATAGGTTTACATTAATAGGTAACACTAATAGCCGTTTCTTAGATGAAAGTTAGTACTAAGGATGAAGTAATTAACACAATACCATTTCATCACAACACGTTCTTTTACTTTTTTCAAACTTCTGCTGTCTCTAAGAAACCGCTACATTTTATCATTCAAAAAGAATTAGTTGTTTAGAGAACAATAATGAATTTAGAGAGCGTAGTTTTTTATTTTTTCTGCATACAGACTAAATTCGTAAAAATATAATAAATTACTTATTCGTTTGTTTTCGTCTATTTAACCTATTTATTTACGCAACATACAAGTGTGAATTGAAATGTGCACTAATAACTTGTAAGGTAATGACTGATACATTCACATCCACGTTTAACTCATCATAAAGAGTAAGGGGAATCTCAACGCCTCTAACTATCATTATTGAATACATATAGCAGTAGAACAAAATCAACTGCTGTTGGTAACATAATATAGTAAAGAAGGAATATTTACATTTTGCAAACATGCCCTGCCCGGCTAATCAAAGATACCATGAAGTGACATCAAGTAGTTTAAAAATCAGAACTAGAGTGTCTGTATCGAACAATTCGTTGTAGGTCAGCATTCATCCTCTGTATAAGTATTAGTTCTTTACGTGATTACTGAATGGTAATGCAACAGCCATTATTTTGATGTGCGCATATTGTTATGCTATTCTATGATTTCTAGCTTTTAATTTTTGATTGAATTTTGCGTCTGATTTTCGGTTTTGTATAGTAAAAATAACAGGTAAACCCTCCTTCTCAATTGTATTCGGTTAAGTTAGTATTTTGGTTTTATTTCATTTTGTCAACAAACAATTCAACTTTTACCAGAAAAAAAAACAAAAAGTTGTAGAAAATGTGAGAAAAAGAATTGTTTAGAGTAACGAATACTATAGGAATTGTTCGACTTTAATAAAATTTTAGAAAGGCTATTACTTTTCCATACACCGAATACAACAAAAAAGGCATACCAATAATTTCGTTTGCAAAATGTGTACCTGCTTGAACAATTGAAGACTTTGATTAAAACGTATTCTACCGAAGAAAAAAAACTGTATCGTTCGGAGCAATAAACAATTAAATGCTATCAATGTTGTGGTGACTAAAAATAATAATAAAGACATTGGTGCACGAACCGATCATCTCCAAACATGACGATTTTTCAGGAACTAAAAGAACTATTCCGGTCCTTTGGGTGTAAAACTAGTTGAAGCTACAAATATTTTAAAGTTAGGTGATCAATATGTACCGAAAATCGACCAGTGGTATTACTTATAGATACTGTCAAGATGATCATAGTCAAGAGGAAGCAGAAATGAGTGAATCAGATGCATCATTGACATTGTAAGTGATCAAATGATATTCGAAGAATATTTATATTTCAAACTATTAGGTTTCTGTATATTAATTTACTCTTTGTACATCATTATAAACTTTTAAAAAATCATTTGCGTATGTAATTACTTGTTTGGGGCAAAACGCAGTCATCCCCATAAAACAATATGTATTTGTTAAAAGACTGACTTGAAAGAAAGATTGAAAACAACATAAGGTATATATTAAGTATTATATAAAAAAAAGATGAATCTCCAGTTTTTTGGGATGTTTTTTTAGTTACTGAAAAATAGTCATTTCTGGAGACAACTGGTTCTTGCAGAAAAGTCTACAATTGTCATGCAACGTGCGCAAGTATATAACATTGATTACGCCCGACTGAATCAACAGTTTACATGATAAATTTCAGAATCTTTGAAATTTGAGTGAAAAGGGAGACACGTTTCTGGAATCAGCTTCGAATACGAAAAAAGTTCACACAAAAAGGTTAAACTATCCAAAATTTAATTGTGGAATTTAATTAAATCCATGTCCAATTTAATATTAACCCACTTAATATTCTGTTACATTTAAGTCTAGAACCATACGGTATTATGTAGCGCATCTAACACTGCGAAGGGGCGGGCGACACCAAAATAAGACAACTCTAAAAGAATTAGGTAATGTTTACTAGATGCCCAATATTCTTGTTAACACTACTAGTTTTTCTAAAAATAACAATTTTATTCACCAGCAATAATAATTGGAGCAGCAGAACCGTTCGGTTTTCCGAATAGAAAATAGTTCGAAGTATTATACAATGTCCTCATATTTTAAGTCTGGGAGACCATTCACAGTTAAAGCAAAAAATACAAAGATGAACAGATAAAAATTTTAAAGGACGAAAACTGATCAACATTATCGGAAAATATTCTATAAATCGCGTGAAACATCATGAACTTGAAGAACATGAGAATAATTCGTCACTCAATGTAGAGTACAGTCACAGAAGCGATCAAAGAGGAAGTGAGATAATAAATTGTAGTTTGAAGGTGTACACTTAAACACTACATGATTGTTATTATTATTGGGATTAAGGGTACTAATACGTTGACACGTTAGAATATGTTGGTAAGACATCAAAATTTTTTAAATACAGAATATAGTAAATAGTATAAATGAAAGTACTTGAAGCAAAAGGTTTGAGACTACGTATTGTTACAACAAATCGTAAGATTTATTTCAATCCGCAATACATAGTTGGTTGCATAAAACAGTCATCGTTGTTTCTTTAAAACCGCTCACGGACAGATAAAATTCTTTTATTAAATTAGTCTGTTAGGCTAGTTGCGAATTAAACCAAAAGTAATAAAGTGTAATGATGGATGTAACAAAGCAGTTAACTTTTGACGAAACTGCAAAATTGCAAACACTATAGATAAATTGCGAGAAGATTAAATCTTAGTGAATTTCTAATTTGGTCATATTTGACAAATCTTAAAAACAATGGATATTTGTATAAAAGCAAAACTAGAAGACCTGTTGTTCAGAAATAAAAAATCAATTCTACGAATAACTTCAAATTCAAATTATGACTATAGCAAACATCTATAACATCACTAAAACGATGTTGAAATAAAACGCCGACACTCGAAGGAAAATCTTTTAAGAAGAAACTCTGAAAGATCATAATAAGATAGATTCGATTTAATGGAAAAACACATGTATTTAATAACTGAATGAGAAAATATAACCATTTAATTTATATTAATTTAATTTATATTTATATGAATTAGATATTAATTCACATTATTATAATGATTTAAGAAAAGAGGACAGTATATTGTCACACAAACCACATGGGAGAGGTTCAATTCTTGTTACATCAATCATAAATGTTATGATAGATTGACAGGATTAAAAAAATGTAATTAGATGTAGTAAAATCAACGAGAGAAACAATTTCTAAACTTATAGAAGACAGTCCATGGATTTTTCATCAAGACAATTCGTATGGTGATATTAATAAAGAATTTAAAGTGTAGAAACTAAGGGTTCTGTATTAATCAACTTTATTTCCATACTCAAACATCATTGAATTTTTTAGAGGATACTTATCGAGGCGTGTTTGCGTAAACAATTATTAATTTTATTCAAGAGGGCTGTTTAACAGCCATTGAGATCGATTGGAAAACTATACTATAATTATCATCATAATCAAATCGCACATTGCATGTTATATTTAAATAGAAATACAAAAAATATTAATGAAAGACTTTTACAAAGTAATGCCGTTTTATATTTTTAAATCGTAGTGCACTTATTCGTTTATAACAAACAAATCCTGACAGTAAATTTAATTTTTAAAAACAAATGTGTAAAATTTATTAACTTCAGGAAAGAATAATATAAACTGTGTTGAAACAGAGTGCACAACTCACTGAAGAAAAAAATACCACCACGTCTAATCCACTGTCACGAACTGAAGGTACGATGACCAGATACTTCGGCGACCAACTGTACCTCCTCGCGCGTATTCAGCAATATGTAATTAATATTCTCTTTTCCAACCATATTCCAGATCGAACGACACAAGCACCATAAACAAATTATCACGACTCAAAGACGCCGATGGGTCAGAGGCTGGGTCAGGTGCTCGTGAAAGTTAATCGAGAGTTCGGGAGAGACAGGTGCGAGTTGATAACGACGCGACGGGTTGATCGATCGACAACGGGTATTACCGAGGGAGTGCGAACTCCGGATCACGTTAGAGAGGTTTAACCTCGAAATCGTGGACAGCGCTGAGAGAATCGGGGAAAATCGGAGTACTGTACTATACGAATCACCGAGGGACTTGGGTCGAACAGTTTTCGTTGGCGGGTAAATGCGTGTGTCGCGTGATGGAGCGTAATCCCACCACCATATGATGCGACACACAGCGTGGAGGCGAGAGCCCTCGGCGGCTCTCGTGTTGCGGAAAAATCAATAACAAGCGTGGTCTGGCGTGGCGCGTCACTCTCTCAGGTGCTCGACTGCAAGGAAGGAAGCCGGCTTGTGTTAACCAGGCTAGGCAGTCAGCCCGCCAGCCAACCAGCCAGCCAACCAGCCAGCCAACCAGCCAGCCAACCGACCGACCGATCGAGCGAGCGAGCGAGCGAGCGAGCGAACGATGGAATCGAGTCACCTGCGGCACATTGCTGTTGTGCTCCGTGCGATCGAATTCCCACCTTCTCTCTCCACCATACTCACTTCAACGATACGGTTGTGACATGCTAGGAGGGAGGACACGCACTTCTGCACGTGGGTACATATGTAGATAATATGTATATATACATATATACATATACATATAAGTATTAATAACGTGTAGCATCGGTAGGTGGTACACGTAAGGTTAGCGAGCAGAATGCGCCTGCGCGTCTCGTGACGTGCGACGGTATCGTGAAGGTAGAAAGAGAACAAGGACGGAAGAGATAAAAGGGAGAAAGAAACAGAGAAAAGAAGGAGGATGGGGGGAGGAAAAGTGAAAAGAACGGGGCGCCGTAGAGAGGGCGCGAGAGAAGCGTGCAATATGGCGAGTGCGGTGGGAGTAGGACGAACGGAGAAGGGTAACCGAGGGATAAGTTGATGGGAAGGAAGGAAGGATATCCAATGCTCCTACCGTATCACCGACAAGGTGTACATATTAGAATAGACCTTTCATCTTATGGGAGTTGGTGGCCCGCCTAAACTTTAGTGCCGATACCTTAAAAAGCCTGTGATTTTAATGATCTGTACGTTTATGAGAACGATAAGTCTACGGTGGGTAATGACAGTAAAATGGAAATGGGATAACGTAACCCCAGAAAAGTGGGCCGCAAAAATACATTGGATGAAATGTCTAGTCGTATACCTTGCTGTGACTGTATATATATATACATATATGTATATGTGCGAATGCGTGTCGGCGCGCGTGTGCCGTATCGGAACGAAAGGGAAAAGGGTGAAAACGAGAAAACGATCGACAAAGGGAGGGAAAGGAGTGGGATTACATGGGAAGAGGGCCACGGTGCGGTAGTGCGTACGCGCGCGTCGTGAACGTTATATGTAGTCAGTATACATATACAGGGCTGTATGATGCCTACATACCTCGTCTTCGCCAGTGGCCACCGTGTTGACGGAGTCCATACTCTGGGAGAGTGGCGCGTCCATGATGCAAGCGAGTTTGCTGGATGGTCCGGGGTTTCCGGGTACTGCGGTTCGAGCGGGTGGCGGCGATGAATCCACCGTATCCCGTCTCGGGCGTTTTAAAGCGGGCGGCGTTATGGTTGTACCGGCGAAGACGACAGGCGCCTCCAGGACGTATCACTGGGAATAACCCTTTACTAGATAGAAACCCAGGCGTTTCGCCTACTTCCTCCTTCTGTCTACCACCGGTGGTTTCTCTTCGTTCCTCTTCCCTTGCTTCCTTCCTTCCTTCCGTTGCTTTCTCTCTTTCTCCCTCTCTCTCTCTCTCTTCCTCTTTCACTCTCGCGCACACACCGCCGTATAGCTATCCTCTGGTTCTCCCTCTCTCTCGCTCTGTCTCTCTCTCTCTCTCTCTCTCTCTCCTCCGTCAATTCACTTCTTCTTCCGCTTCCTGCTACGTTTCTTCTTCGCCGCCTGCTTCTCCGCCTCCACCGCCACCACCTTCTCCAGCCCTACAACGGCGCGGTGCTACTACCGTTCTCGATGCACCTGTCACACGCTGCAAGGGCGTCAGAAAAGAAGACCAATGCAGAGAGAAAGTAAGAGAGAGAGGGGGTAGGAAGGACGGAGAGAGGGAGAGAGAGAGAGAGAGAGAGATACAGTCTGAGCAATACGTAGAATGTGTATGTAGCCTGCAGGTGTTCCCACGCGTCTATTTTAGAGCAATCGATACACCGTGCTCGTGGAGGAGGGCCGAACCCAGTGAACGTGTTCTACGGTGGTCGTTCGTTGACAACACTTGTTCATCTATCGGCGAATAGTGCCTATGCAGCGGTAATAAGGTGCGATATTTTCTCTATTTCCCTCGACGTGTTACGTTCGACGATGATGACCGATTAATTGTGTCGGTGATCGATGGCGAACCGGAACAGTGACGTCGTCGACGATTGACCAACGGATCCGGATATATCCGCGCGACTTGCGCGTAGACAGGTGATAGCGATTCGCGGGAGACGTTAAGCGCGTTTTTTTTTTTGTGAGCGCGCCGCGTGCAATCGTCCAATATATTTTCCGGGGTACTCTTTTATATTTACTGTTTACAATGCGTGTCCTGTGTTGTGTATGTGTATACGTGGATATGTTGTAATGTATGCAGAGACGAGAGTACGTGTGGATATAATAGTTACATAGGACGATTTTTTAAACGAGAGACCGAGTTTAAAAACGAGTCGATCGATAGAAACGAAAAAACGTGAACCGTGATTTAAATGAACAACACACCGGCCAGGCAAGTAAGAATAATAATAATATTGTTACGTAAGCACTGCGACACAACTGGTACGCAGGTTGCCGATAGACTGACGGACTGCGAAGGAGCGCGACGCTTGAGACGGGTGCGCGCGCGAGGTCGGTTGCCGTCGGCGCAGGGGAGGGGCGGCGCGGTGGGGTGCCCACGGGCCACTGGGTCGGGGTAGGTGAGTGGGAGACTTGGGGGTGGGGGTCACGCACGAGGTTTGCCGAGGGGGTCAAGGGGCAAGGCACGCGACTGGAGGGGACTCGCCCTCCCTATTCTACTACCTATACCTTTTCCTCTGACGACGCTACGGCAACTCTGACCGAGGAAACTGAGCTGAGCCTCTATCAACCCAAGGCATCACCGAGTTTCGTTTCAGGGGGAAAAAAATGAAGGATTCTCCAGCTTTTCGTCATGTACTGCTTTCAATTCCGGCGAACGCGCAGTGTTCGGGAAAATTATGTTGACAAGCACGTTGACAGCTCACTACTGACAGTTTCCTGGGTGGTTTTTAGCGTCCTTTGTTTGGTAATGTTCTTTGCATCTCTTCGGTCCTTTGATAAATTTATACACCCGCGAGAATGTATATGTTTAATATGACTGACGGTTTTAACTGTACGTACAGGTGACTTTTCATGTCAGTAAACACAACTTATTTGGCGAACACTTTTTCATGTAAGAGCGAAAAGTATAGAATATTTTTAATGTCGCATGAGACAGAAACAGATTCCCGAAAATTATGCTATGAATTTAATAAGTAGAAATTATATTCGTTATTTATAGAACAAAATATATATGTATATAGTAATCTCATAAATGACATACGTACATAGTTCCCATGAGAGTTGAATTGAAAACAATATGTACATACATATGTATATCGACGGCAACAAAGTACAAACGGACAACTGCAATTTTGTCGGTTTTCACTTTTGTACATAAATAGACTCTATACATATACCTAATATTTGGAGTCTACTTATGTAAAAAACTGAATATCGACAAAACTGCAGTTTTCCGTTTGTACTTTACTGCCGTCGATAAAACTCAATGCAATTATCGCTTATCTATTATATATATAGTAATGAGCTTAAGTAGTAACATGTAAATAATTTATCAAGACCACACAAGTATAAATAAAATATTCTAGTATTTATGCATTTATAGTAAATATGAATGTACAAAACGTAGTAAATAAAGTTTCAGCTAAGATCAATAAAACTTTATTTCATTTTTAATTTAATAAAGCTTAACATTATTGTTTAATGTTTAATTTAATAAATATTTTAACAGACCAAATAAATTTTTGTTCGGCTTGGATGTTTATAAAATAGACTATGAAAGTAGGACTTTTTTTAAATATCTGCGCCATAGATAGTTATTCCAAACATTTAAAATAAACATATTCAGCAAGTTCTGTTATATGTATGTAACAACTGAAATAACGTAATTTTAATGATGGAAATACACTACATGTATTTGTGGCGATTATTAGTTTATGTCAATACAAAAGATGATTAAAGAAACTTTGTCTCAATCGTAAACTTTCTACTGAAAGACTTGTAGAGGGAAATATATAATCGGGTAATTACTAACAGAAAATTATTTACTTTCAGCTATCGTACTTATTTTTCTTTTGGCGACACTATCAAAAGTGAAGAAATGGATTAAAAAACTATCAAACTCATATTCTCATCAAAATTTGTAATGCAACATAACTTACAATTAGTTGCGTGACTCGATACCATGTAACTCTCTGTAAAATGAAATGCCCCGGCTGACCCTATTTTTATATAGACATCTGCATTTTCCAATGGGGTGCAGATGGTATCGAACCTTCTGGCTATATGAAAAGGAAGAAGAGAGAGCTATGCATGTTACTCCGTTCTACTCGAAAAACTTCGTAACCATACGCTTTCCCCGTGACTAACAGGTGGAAGCCGTTCGGAACGTGCAGCTTTCCTCGAGATTAGCAGGTGGAGGATGCTACTGCTAGTCGTGTCGCGGATTATTTCGAACCAGTTCTGGAGAAACTGCTTTCCCGTAGAAAGCAGATGGACGGCTTAAAAACGAGGCGTGTTTCAAAGGGATTGTCTTTTTTCTTTCGTACATCGATATTAACGAAAACAATGAGAACGTTAAACAATGCCCTCTTTAAAGAATCTTCTTGTTTCCCCGTCGATGTTTTCATCCCGTTTTTCATATCTGAAAGGTCGTTGAAAATACGATCTGTTTTAAGAACGAGAAGACGCGATGAATTTGAATAATAAATATGCTAATCGATGCAATTTACTTAGCCCACGATCGATAAAAACCGACATTTGGTACGAGACTTACATATTAAAGAGGAACGATTTTTCTTTGCAAGGGAAATTCTCGCTCGGAGACGAGCTAGAACAGCGGATATAGAAAGTAATACGAATGCGTGCTGTAAGCTGGATAGACAGTAAGGTGTAGCGAGCAAAATGTTTTATTGATGGCTTATTGCTCGAATCGATCGACGGTTCTACGGCAGCAAGTAGTGTAACAGTAGACGTGCGCTCCCCGGTCACTGAAAACAACGAAAGCATCCGTCACACTTTTTCGTATAATCGTTTGAAAAATTTTTCCATAATATTGCATTAATTCCTGTGTTACTCGTTACTACACATTGCTTAAATATTCCTGTGTTCCAACTTATAGTTCACCGTTCTGCGTTTACTGCTCGTCTCATAGAGCACGCTAGAATATTTGATGCAACTTCCATAGCATAAAATATAACCATGAGAATATTGCAATTAAACACAACCACTTCAACAGATAGGTGCTTACGTAAAGAATATGAAATGACTTGCATGCTATGATTATTGCGGCGCAAATTTCAAACGAACGGACGTACTGTGTTATTCATTTCGCTCGATAATCGTCTGTACATGCGAGAGTACACATGTTTAAAGTTTGCAGAGCGTTTTAAAAATGCAAGGTTTTTGTTTAATCTTAGCCGAACATTAACTCTTTTTCTCCCGTAGTTAACAGAAACAAATGGGAATCTAGAGAAACAGAATGTTTAATACATAGAAGTATATGTATAATCAAGCGTAAATATTTTTAGAGTAAAACATTATGTCATCCAGAACTGTAGAACAACAGATCTTTTAATTTAATTATGTATATATTTCGTTAATAGTACAAATTAAAATATTCCGTAAATTTATATGCTATTTGGAAAAGAATAATGTGTCAGCTTTTAAAAATAATAGATGTAGAAAACTTAGTAATGTCCGCTTACACACATATATCTGTAAAACAATATATATGTATGTACAAAACAAAAACAAGAAATATATATGTATGTATATCGTAGAAAAGGTTCTAAGTAGATTTCATAAGTACGAACAGTAACTAGATAGCAAATTAGTTTACACATTCTATGTATAAACTACCTTCATATTGTATTGTATTTATTGGAAAGATCCTAGCCCATGAATCTATGTAGTTACAGGAGTACACATACGTACATAGAATAATAAATATGTTAATCAAGTATAGACAGTAAAGCTTAGCCTAGATTGAAGAATTGAATATAACATGAGGGAGTCTAGTTATCTTAAATGATAATGTTGTAAATAAGTAGAAAATTTTTAATAACACTGTCCAACAAATTTAAACTTTTTTTCTGATCTGCAATATCCATTGGGAGATCGTTATAGAGTTCCTCGTCTAGATCACCAATTCGGAAGCAGAATTTCTCAATATCTCTTAGTTTTTGAAATACATGAGCTTTTGTAAACACATCCGATTTTGGCCAAAAATGACGTATTACGTGAAAACTAGAAGCGCTAGAAAGTTCAATTCAATCTTCAAAAATAGAAGGGAGTTCCATGCAAATAAAAGTGTATTTAGTTATTAAATTGTGTAATTCTTACTGGTTGTAAATAGTCGTGAAAGTTTAAAAAAGAGTTGATGTGCGTATGTTCTATATACTATTTTTGCATTTTTACGAAAAGTTCTTTACCTAGCTCAAATTTGCAACACAGTATTGGATTCTATAGACGTTTCTGAAGAAGAAACCATCCCAAAAAAGTGTCGAAACGGTTTTTACTTCGAACAGGTCGAAAAAATATCCGTCGGGAACGTGTGCACGGCGTTTATTAACCGCCACGCGGCCATTTCTCGCTTACCTGACTCTTCAGTGCCGTATTTATACGTAATCGACGCCGATATGTACATAGTATTGTCCAATGGGCACCCCCTTGCCATATGTATAATGTTTGATTTTTTTCATATATTCTTGGATACTAATAACGCAATTACAAATTTTTGATTAATTTCGATTAGCGAAAATTCTGACTGTCGGTTGGTTACAAATATTTTTAAAAGTTTGTTAAACTACAGAACAAATGTAATATATAATATGCAGAATTACCTGTAATATCGAGCACGTAAACAAATATAAAAATGTTTTCGTCTTGCTTTACGTTTGTAAGCAGTATCTTTATTGTTGTTCATAAGTGTCCTGCAATAAATAGTCTGCAAGCATTGCCCCATGTCCTTTCCTTGGTACCGTTTTTCCATTTTGGCTATATCTTGGTGGAAACGTTTTATCCATGCTCGTGACTCACATCGCCGAGATTTTGAGGAAAAAAGTCCAGATGAGAATGTAAAAAGTACAGTTTTAGGAACAAATTGCAGCCAAGTTTTTTACGATTTTTAAAAAGACCACCGACAATTGTAATGTAATTTTTTATGGTTACTGAGAAAATTTTCTATGGTTTTTTTAAATTAGTCAACGTGACGGTAAAATTTTGGTCTCTCATCAAATTCTTTTATTTTCGCGTCAGATATGCGTGGAAATTTTATTTTCAAGTATGTAAATCCGGGTCCTGATTTATCCATCGGTACTCTCGGTGTCAATTACGCGTAGCTACGGCACTGAAGAGTCCAGGTAAGCGAGAAATGGCCGCATGGCGGTAAAACGCCGCATACACGTTCCCGACGGATATGTTCTCGACCTGTTTGAATTAAAAACCGTTTCGACACTTTTTCTGGATGGTTTCTTCTTGCGAAATATCTACAGAATCCGATACTCTGTAGCAAATTTGTGCTAGGTAAAGAACTTTTCGTAAAAATGCAAAAATATTTCGTAAAAACTTTTCGTAAAAGTGCATAGAAAATACGTACATCGGCTCTTTTTTAAACTTTCACGACTATTTACAACCATTAAGAATTACACAATTTAATAACTAAATACACTCTTATTTGCAGGGAACTCTCTTCTATTTTTCAAGATTGAATTGAACTTTCTAGCGCTTCTAGGTTTCACGTAATACGTCATTTTTGGCCAAAATCGGGTGTGTTTACAAAAGCTCATGTTTTTAAAAAAGTAAGAGATATTGAGAAATTCTGCTTCCGAATTCGTGATCTGGACGAGGAACTCTATAAGGATCTCCCAATGGATATTACAGATTAAAAATCGTGTTGAACAGTGTAATTTGGAGCTCTTTCGCGCGAGGTTTGACAAGAAACATATCGAGTGATAAAGGTAGTTGCCATCCACATCGTTTGAGGTCTCTAATTAATTTAGTTCGATGACGTTCTAATAAAGGGCACTGCCATATCACATGGTTTAAATTTTGCGCGAGAGACCGTAATGGCAGAGTGGACTGCTAGCAAGATTAATTTTATGTAAGGACTCATTTAAGTTTTAATGATTTGAACGGGCTCTGCAGATTCAAACAATCATGGATCTTGTTAATATATAGCGATGAAACCAGGGTGTTGTGTCTATAGAGAAGAATTGTTGGAAGTAGTTTTGTCCACTCGGCGTGTCATCTATGTATGTACACTCGCGAGCAAACTCGGCTTCCGCTAGGGAAAAGAGTGACGTAGGAATACGGCCTTCTACCATTCGGTTTCAGAAGTTTCTGAAATTTATGGCAAATTAACATGCATTTTAACATTTATTTTAGTACTTGAAACAAATTTATCAAATGATAGGAGGTCGTTCTCCTACGTCATTTTTTTCCCTAGTGGAAGCCGAGTTTTCTCGCGGGTGTACACTGACGAACAAACTTGGCTTCCACTAGGGGAAAAAGTGACGTAGAGGAAGGACCTTCTGCTATTTAGTTTCGGGAATTATTGAAATTTATATCAAATTAACATTCAATTTAACATTTATTTCAGTAATTAGAATAAGTTTACCAAGTGGTAGAAGGTCCTTCTCCTACGTCACTTTTTTCCCTAGCGGAAACCGAGTTTGCTCGCGGGTGTACAGAGGATGCTTTGTGAGTCCAAAGATCGAAGGATCTGCTGTCCCACATTTCCGTTTTGTATAGCTGGTTGAAATCCTGGGCTGGAATTTTCCAGAGTGGATGAGGCAAATTAGAGATTGCTTCTTTCAACAGTATGTCAGCCTCTTCATTTCCTGCAAGTCCCACGTGCGCGGGTACCCACATAACATTGGTACATCTGGCGGAAAGGCTGGAATCTGTAATGCTGGATAATTTCTTTGTGGTGTCTATGGTCACAGCTGACTCTAGTACTAGCCGTGTTGAACAACGTGGCAACACCGCTCATGGCGAATTCGGGAGTCCTATTTTCAAGAATAGAGTTTTGTGCTCAATGTTATAATTAACGTTATTTTTTATATAAAACCATACTAATACATAGTATTTTTAAGTAATTATGCATAAGGAATACATAAATATCATAACTATAGTAAGTAGAAGTTATATAAATTTATACTAATTTTATAAATGTGGTATATATTTTGTGGACACTTTGAATAGTTTGGTGTTGTGATTAAAGATGGCGTGAACTGCTACTTGTGAATCACTCGTGATTCCATCATGTTCGTTCCCAATCACGGTGATTGTTCACAGTGATTCGTGATTTCTCGTGATCGTTTCTGATTGGTGGAGAAACCTAACAGTTCTTTACACGCGACACATAATCTGTATATTTTATATTAACGACATCAGAACAAAAAATTCGAGTTATATCGTATAAGGTGAAGGAATAATTAGAAACAATGAAGAATAATGAATAAATTAATGATTATAAATTATAACCTACATGTTACCTATCAAATCATTCTTTCAGAATTTCTTGTTTTTTCTACTGATTTTTACAAACACAAATAGTAATGTAATTCATCACAAAATCATATTGAATACGTTTTTCTGTTTAAAGATCAAGGACTTACGATCACAGTGAGCAAATTCACTCAAGATACAAAAATCGCAATCACAGTCGTAAATGAAGTTAAATCACGACAGTGATCGTGATTCGGTGATCACTGTGATAAATCACCGTTAGTGATTTTGCACGCCATCTCTAGTTGTGATGCATTATATTTGAAATATTTACAGTGGTTTCAAGAAAATATAAGTGTGAAGCATGATAAAACAATTTTTTAACCAAATTGAAGCTTTTAAAAATTGATAAAGGTATGCATAAGTCAATAGAAACCTGCAATAGACAAAATTATTTGTACGATGGCAAACAGGTTAACGGACATGTGGAGAAGAGGTTAGAATAATTCGCTATTGAAAGGAACAATTATGCAGTTAATTATGAACTCGTGTTAAAGAACAGTTTATTATTTACAGTTTTTACATAGTCATTTAATAAAATATTCGAAAAAATTGACAATAATTTAAACAAAATATTGTTGTAACTTTGACCACAAATGCATGTATCTGAAAATGCTAAATAATATATATCTGATTGAATACTAATATATGTTAATTTACATAAAATATATTTATGTTTTTCAGATTGCAAAAATTGAGATTCCAAATTGCCATCATTTATTATGGCTTCCATTATTGCATACATATGAATAAATCAGGTTATTACTTCTTCGATGGGAACCGAAAGGCCTCCTCTTCGTAAGTGATCAAAATATACATCGCCTACAGTTTTACCTTTATCCTCCACAATTAATAATCAACATACATTGCAATTTAATTTTTTAGCAACAGAATGGGACCCATAACCAGATATGTAAATTTTAATGGATCATCTGCAACACAATTGGACAAGTATTCAGTATCCATAACAAAACATTCTCCAGTGCACCATTGGGTGATAGAATACTTTGGTACCTCTGAATATCACTTTCTGCAAAATGCAGACTGCAAACGGCAGAATATTTTGTTGATGTCCAATTTTTACGAGGAATAGCAACCATATATTTTTTCCGCAATTCCTCATCTTTGGGGAATACAAATACAGATATATAATTACTATCTTTTAAAGTACTATCATAATTTCCCTTGCAATTGGGAACACAGCAACACTGTGGCATTATTAATAAACATATGAAAATTCTAAACAAAAATATATGTAAAACAAAATTTCCAAAACGGCTATAGATTTTATTAAATAAATGTGCTACACACAAACAAATGATATGTAGAGTTAATATAAATAAATAAAATTTACCTGGATTATTGTACTGTTTGTTACATTTGGAGGATTACAATAATCTAAACATTTTAAGGATAGGCGAGAAACTGAGAGGCCGGTAGAGGGAGACTGAATAACCGTGAGGCCGGAGATAGCGAGAGACCTGGGAGGCTGATATGGTAGGTTGGGTTGGGTATATTGAAGCCGGACTCACGCTTTGTTGCCATTTTTACCTTCAACACGGCTAGTACTAGAGTCGGCTGTGGTATGGTCTGTTTTTCGAAAGAAGAGCCCTCGGGGGTCGCCCTGCCTTGGCGCGTGGCCTGGTGGGGATCCAACGCGAGCTGCGTATTCGTGCGACGTTGTCACGGTCTCAATGCTACTGTGTGTCTCTTTCCATCCTCCGGCACTTCGCCACGAGAGCCTCTCGCTCAGACGCTCGGTAAACGAACTTCCTTCTTTACCCTACGATTTCCACGTGTAGCGTTAAGTAACCTACGTATTAATTTAATCCCCTTTTAATATGTTGCTCAATACTTGGGTACAATACATTCTTTCAAAAGAAATAAACTTTTTCTTATTCATGTATTTTAACTCTTGACGTGTGAAAACGCTAAGCGTTTCATCAACATTCTCCGCCATTTGCAGACAATGGATGATTGACGGGCGCGTGCTGAACGCAGTCCCCACTACATGAGATTGTAGGTAGGTCCTTCTCGAGAGGTTTTTAATACGTGCGATGGAGACAGACGACCGTAGACGAGGACACACGTCGACGGTCGAACGTCATTGGCCAAGATGCGAAGAGTGAGAGAGACACAAGCGCCGAAGACGTGTCGCGATCGCGACAACACCGCGAAAAGTCGGGCCTACCTCCCAGGGCTCTTCT